>NC_054703.1:25562125-25637125 GCF_016097555.1 Gigantopelta aegis | reverse complement strand
CTCTCATACAGCTAGAGACACTGTAAATTTTCTTAGGACAAATAACATTGATTTCATTGATGACTGGCCTGCTAAAAGTCCTGATCTCAACCCCATCGAGCATATCTGAAATAGTCTGGACAGACGATTGAGGCGTCATCCCAACCCACCCGCTATCGTCAACGAACTTCGTCAAGCGCTCATTCAGGAATGGAACAATATTCCACAGGCAGAAATCAACACTTTAGTCAATTCTATGCGCCTGCGTTGCACTGCAGTGGTCAATTCAAGAGGTGGTAATACCCGTTATTAAGTGGGTTTTTTTTTTTTTTAACCCCTACCACACTTGGTCAAAATTTCTCCCAGTTTCTGTTAACCTATGGCCATGATTTTTACACCAAACGATGCATCATGGAACACTCTTTAAACGCATATATAACAATTATTCCCCCGGTTTGTTTTCATCAAGTTATGTTCAAGCAAAGTTAGCGGAAGTTTCTTATTTTGTTCAGTATATATATACAGTTAAATCCCGTTGGCTTGAACCCCGTCGGTGCTCGAGAAAGTGTTCGATCCATCAGGTAGTTTGACCGAACCATTCGGTCAACATCGGACATTTCCGTAACATCAGTTAGAAAGTTAATCCGAAGGTTATAATAACCAACTGCGCAAGCGCAGCAATTGTTAGTCCTGTTTGGTGGTTTGCCATAAGGCCAAATAAAAAAAAGAGTTGGTGATCGTCCCCGCCCGTACCTGAAAAATGCGCCCGCCCCTGAAATTATTAATTTTTTTAGTTTGTTAAAAACTGTTACAAATGCGTCGGGATAGCAGCAATTCAACTTTCGTAAGCACCATAACGGGTTAAACCATCACCAGGTCCATCTGGCGGCCAGTGAAGGAACTACAACATCCAGGCGCATGCGCTGTTGACTGCTACTCCTGGTCTCCAGGGTTTTATAAAGTTTTTCACCAAAAAAAAAAACCCAACCTCTCCCCCGACCCTGATTTGTGTGATCAAAAGGACGATCACCAACTATTTATTTTTTCATTTGGCCTAATTGATATTTGATGGATCACCAGTTCGAGGGAAATATAGCTATTAACATAGATGGGACCGACAATTTAGTTCGAGCGAAGGCTTATAGTCGACCCTGGACGTGTTCGACCCTTCAGCAGTTAATATACGGGTTCTTTTTTGGTTCGAGCGTTGCGGTGTGATCGACCCTTCCGAGGTCGAACCAACGAGATTCTAATATATATATATATATATATATATATATATATATATATATATATATATATATATATATATATATATATACACACACACACACACAATTTACAATTGCCAAAATTGTAAGGTATATTAGCTGTGGAGAATGGTTATGCGATAATAGTGAATTAATTGGACAAACATTACAACCGGTAGTTCAGTATATACATCTGTCTTGAAAAAGGGGCATGATGTAGCCCAGTGGTAGAGGGCTCGCTTGATGCACTGTCAGTTTGGGATCGATCCCCATCGGTGGGCCCATAGGGCTATTTCTCGTTCCAGCCAGTGCACCACAACTAGTCATGGTATGTGCTATCCTATCTGTGGGATAGTGCTTATAAAAGATCTCTTGTACTAATGGAAAAATGTAGTGGGCTTCCTCTCAAAGACTGTATGTCAGAATGGCCAAGTGTTTGACATCCAATAAGCCAATGGATTAATAAATCATGTGCTCTAGTGGTATTGTTAAACAAAAAACAAACTTAAACTCTCGTGAAACATGACCTGTGATTATATCGTGGGTTTAGCAGGTGAATCACCATTTCTTTTGCTATATCTAAAAAATGCTTTTTACTTAGTCTTATTCGTTTTGCCGTACTAGCATAACAACCGTTATAGCATTGTTGTTGTGCCAGTACTAGGTAAGTATGAATAATAATGAAAATTAGAAACAGATTTTTTAATTTCGTGCTAGACTCTGGTTTATAGGGAGGGATAGCGATAGTTTGCCTTAAAGTTAAATTACAAGTTTGAAGGTTTATATAATATTATTTGAAAGACCTGCACTGATTTATGTGTATTCTTAATTAAATAAGTTGTATTGTTTGTGTAAGAATTGTTTGTCCTTTCTGTGAATTTTACAATGTATTACAGTCACAACTATCAGCTACCAAACTGTCCTGGACAGACAGCCCAGACAGCTGAGGTCTAGGACAGCGTGCTTGAACCTTAATTTGAGGTGTAGGACAGCGTGCTTGAACCTTAATTTGAGGTGTAGTACAGCGTGCTTGAAGCTTAATTTGAGGTGTAGGACAGCGTGCTTGAACCTTAATTTGAGATGTAGGACAGCGTGCTTGAACCTTAATTTGAGATGTAGGACAGCGTGCTTGAACCTTAATTTGAGGTGTAGTACAGCGTGCTTGAAGCTTAATTTGAGGTGTAGGACAGCGTGCTTGAACCTTAATTTGAGATGTAGGACAGCGTGCTTGAACCTTAATTTGAGATGTAGGACAGCGTGCTTGAACCTTAATTTGAGGTGTAGGACAGCGTGCTTGAAGCTTAATTTGAGGTGTAGTACAGCGTGCTTGAAGCTTAATTTGAGGTGTAGGACAGCGTGCTTGAACCATAATTTGAGGTGTAGGACAGCGTGCTTGAACCATAATTTGAGGTGTAGGACAGCGTGCTTGAAGCTTAATTTGAGGTGTAGGACAGCGTGCTTGAACCATAATTTGAGATGTAGGACAGCGTGCTTGAAGCTTAATTTGAGGTGTAGGACAGCGTGCTTGAACCATAATTTGAGATGTAGGACAGCGTGCTTGAAGCTTAATTTGAGGTGTAGTACAGCGTGCTTGAACCATAATTTGAGGTGTAGGACAGCGTGCTTGAACCATAATTTGAGGTGTAGGACAGCGTGCTTGAACCATAATTTGAGGTGTAGGACAGCGTGCTTGAACCATAATTTGAGGTGTAGGACAGCGTGCTTGAACCTTAATTTGAGGTGTAGTACAGCGTGCTTGAACCATAATTTGAGTTCTAGGACAGCGTGCTTGAACCTTAATTTGAGTTCTAGTACAGCGTGCTTGAACCATAATTTGAGTTCTAGGACAGCGTGCTTGAACCTTAATTTGAGGTGTAGGACAGCGTGCTTGAACCTTAATTTGAGATGTAGGACAGCGTGCTTGAACCTTAATTTGAGGTGTAGGACAGCGTGCTTGAACCATAATTTGAGGTGTAGGACAGCGTGCTTGAACCATAATTTGAGGTGTAGGACAGCGTGCTTGAACCATAATTTGAGGTGTAGGACAGCGTGCTTGAACCATAATTTGAGGTGTAGGACAGCGTGCTTGAACCATAATTTGAGGTGTAGGACAGCGTGCTTGAACCATAATTTGAGGTGTAGGACAGCGTGCTTGAACCTTAATTTGAGGTGTAGGACAGCGTGCTTGAACCATAATTTGAGTTCTAGGACAGCGTGCTTGAACCTTAATTTGAGTTCTAGGACAGCGTGCTTGAACCTTAATTTGAGGTGTAGGACAGCGTGCTTGAACCTTAATTTGAGGTGTAGGACAGCGTGCTTGAACCTTAATTTGAGATGTAGGACAGCGTGCTTGAACCATATTTGATTTAATTTGAGTGTAGGACAGCGTGCTTGAACCATAATTTTTAGGACAGCGTGCTTGAACCATAATTTGAGGTGTAGGACAGCGTGCTTGAACCTTAATTTGAGGTGTAGGACAGCGTGCTTGAACCAGCGTGCTTGAACCATAATTTGAGGTGTAGTACAGCGTGCTTGAACCTTAATTTGAGGTGTAGGACAGCGTGCTTGCTGTGAAGCGTGCTTAATTTGAGGTGTAGGACAGCGTGCTTGAACCATAATTTGAGGTGTAGGACAGCGTGCTTGAACCATAATTTGAGGTGTAGGACAGCGTGCTTGAACCATAATTTGAGGTGTAGGACAGCGTGCTTGAAGCTTAATTTGAGTTCTAGGACAGCGTGCTTGAAGCTTAATTTGAGGTGTAGGACAGCGTGCTTGAACCTTAATTTGAGGTGTAGGACAGCGTGCTTGAACCTTAATTTGAGATGTAGGACAGCGTGCTTGAAGCTTAATTTGAGGTGTAGGACAGCGTGCTTGAACCATAATTTAAGGTGTAGGACAGCGTGCTTGAACCATAATTTGAGGTGTAGGACAGCGTGCTTGAACCATAATTTGAGGTGTAGGACAGCGTGCTTGAACCTTAATTTGAGATGTAGGACAGTGTGCTTGAACCTTAATTGGATATAAGCATGGAAATAAAGTTGAAATGAATGAATGAATGAACTTACATGATAATATTTTCTCTTTTCAGGCATGGCAAAGAATTTCTCCATACAACCATTACCTCGCGACGGGTACGTGGGAGGGGTCGCACGTTTTGAGTGCTCCATCAACACTGTCCCGCCCCCCATTTTTACTTGGCAGAAAGATTCACAGAGTCTACCTCAAGAAGAAAATAAGTAAGTAAATTGCTGTTTACAGGGCTCGAAATTACGTCGTCATCAGGTCTAAAAATGCCACAAATCTTATATCGTTTAAAAAAAGACTTCTTAAAACGCATTTGTTTATCCAGTACTTTTAATTATCCAGTTTAACATTTTATTCCCCCCTTAAGCATTTATAATAACTTATATTTATTTGTTATTTTAGTATTATCCTACCAATTGGTTTACTATGTTATTGTTTTAACCATGTCATTTTAATTATGTAATGCGCTTTGAGCATACATTAGTGTGGAGTTTAGCGCGATATAAATGGCCAGCTGTCCAGTATTTATGTCCATTATTCCTGATAACAGTGGTTTTCTGACCCGATTTAAAAACCCCAAAACGAACTACGATTCATATCTCAATATTTCGTGGTTTTTGTTGTTGGTAAAACTATCAAATTTATTATCAAATTAGCTGTCACAGTCAGCCATTGATTCCTGAAAATGACTGTTATGTGCCACTATTCATGTCAAGTGAAAATACTTGACGAAAACCACTTTTTGAACTCAAAATTTCAAGGTATTATCCATTAAAAAACCCAATAAACATATGTCACCATCTTGTCAAGAAATCTGTTTGCTGTATTACCAATCTGTTTCCGGTGAGTGCCTTGTGCAAAATGGCGGGAAGTATGAATTGTAGAATGCACTGTATACAGTGTACAGTATGTCGACTGGGTGACGCTGGGCAAGATATCTCACCTGCAGTAGTCCGAAGGTTAATGTTTGTCAGTGTACTGGGTGGATTTCTTTGTTCGTTGATTGATTCACTTTGTTTGTTTTCGGGGTGTGACATAGCTTAGTGGAACAGCGCTTGCCTGGCGCGCAATCGATTCACTTTGTTTGTTTTCGGGGTGTGACGTAGGTCAGTGGTACAGCGCTCGCCTGGCGCGCGATCGATTCACTTTGTTTGTTTTCGGGGTGTGACATAGCTTAGTGGTACAGCGCTCGCCTGGCGCGCGATCGATTCCCCTTGGTGGGCCCATTGAGCTATTTCTCGTTCCAGCCAGTGCTCCACGACTGGTCTTACAAAGACCATGGTATGTGTTATCCTGTCTATGGAATGGTGCATATAAAGATCCCTTGCTGCTAATTGAAAAGAATAGCCCATTAAGTGACGACAGCGGGTTTTCTCTCTCAATATCTGTGTGGTCTTTAACCATACGTCCGACGCCAGATAACCGTAAATGAAATGTGTTGAGTGCATCGTTAAATAAGACATTTCTGTAACTATACGTCCGACGCCGTATAGCCGTAAATAAAATGTGTTGAGTGCATCGTTAAATAGGACATTTCTGTAACTATACGTCCGACGCCATATAGCCGGAAATAAAATGCAGGGCTAGCTCTGGGTGAGAAAAACATTTCGCCAAATTGTCTATTAAACTTTTAAAAAAAACTTGCAGAAATCGACAGTTATTTTCTGGAAAATGTCAATTATTACATGAAATTATTTCGCCAAATTAAAATAAAATTTGCCAGAGCTGGCCCTGAAATGTGTTGAGTGTGTCGTTAAATAAAACATTTCTGTAACCATATGTCCGATGCCATATAGCTGGTGAGAAAAACATTTCGCCAAATTGTCTATTAAACTTGAAAAAACTTTCATAAATCGACAGTTATTTTCTGGAAAATGTCAATTATTACATGAAATTATTTCGCCAAATTAAAATAAAATTTGCCAGAGCTGGCCCTGAAATGTGTTGAGTGTGTCGTTAAATAAAACATTTCTGTAACCATATGTCCGACGCCATATAGCTGGTGAGAAAAACATTTCGCCAAATTGTCTATTAAACTTGAAAAAACTTTCATAAATCGACAGTTATTTTCTGGAAAATGTCAATTATTACATGAAATTATTTCGCCAAATTAAAATAAAATTTGCCAGAGCTGGCCCTGAAATGTGTTGAGTGTGTCGTTAAATAAAACATTTCTGTAACCATATGTCCGACGCCATATAGCTGGTGAGAAAAACATTTCGCCAAATTGTCTATTAAACTTTAAAAAACAACTTTCATAAATCGACATTTATTTTCTGGAAAATGTCAATTATTACATGAAATTATTTCGCCAAATTAAAATAAAATTTGCCAGAGCTGGCCCTGAAATGTGTTGAGTGTGTCGTTAAATAAAACATTTTATTCCTTTCCTTATTTGTTTGTTTTTCAGATACGTTACACTACCCTCAGGTGTTCTACAGATCAGCAGTCTAGCTGAATCTGATACGGGTCTCTACCGATGCATCGCATCCCGCGGGGAACTGCACAATCTACCTGATGAAATTGATGATATTGAAATGATGCGCAGCAAAGAAGCTAGGCTCAAAATACACACAGGTATTCAGTGCTTATAGCTTCAAAATACACACACAGCTTTAGGCTTAAAATATAGACAGCTGTAGACTCGAAATACGCACACAGCTGTAGACTCAAAATACAGACAGGTGTAGACTCAAAATACACAGGTGTAGACTCAAAATACACACAGCTGTAGACTCAAAATACACAGCTGTAGCACATGTATGAACAGACCTGTAGGATTTAAATACACACAGCTGTAGGCTCACAAATACACACACAACTGTAAACTCGAAATACACACAGCTGTAGCACACATGTATGAACAGACCTGTAGGATTGAAATACACACAGCTGTAGGCTCAAAATACAAACACAGCTGTAGACTCAAAATACAGACAATTGTAGCACACATGTATGAACAGACCTGTAGGATTGAAATACAGCTGTAGCTTCAAAATGCTCAAAATACACACAGCTGTAGACTCAAAATACACAGCTGTAGCACATGTATAAACAGACCTGTAGGCTCAAAATACACACACAGCTGTAGGCTCAAAATACAGACAGCTGTAGCACACGTGTATGAACAGACCTGTAGGATTTAAATACAGTGCTGTAGGCTCAAAATGCTCAAAATACACACAGCTGTAGGCACAAAATACACAGTTGTAGCACACATGTATGAACAGACCTGTAGGATTTAAATACACAGTGCTGTAGGCTCAAAATACACACAGCTGTAGGCACAAAATACACACACAGCTGTAGACTCAAAAATACACACAGCTGTAGCACACATGTATGAACAGAGTTGTAGGATTTAAATACACACAGCTGTAGGCTCAAAATACATGTGTGCACAGAGCTGTAGAATATACACTTATCCACAGTGCTTTTGGCTCAAAATACAGCTGTAGACTTAAAATACACAGCTGTAGGCTCAAAATACACACATAGCTGAAGGCTCAAATTTCCCACAAATGAAGGTTCAAAATACAGGTATTCAGTGCTTGTAGGCTCAAAATACATACACAGATGTATGCTCAAAATACACAGCTGTAGGCTCAAAATACACAGCTGTAGGCTCAAAATACTCGTATAGCTATAGGCTCAAAATACTCGTATAGCTATAGGCTCAATGTACTCGCACAGCTGTAGGCTCAAAATACATACAGATGTATGCTAAAAATACACAGCTGTAGGCTCAAAATACTTACACAGCTGTAAGTTCAATGTACTTGCACAGCTGTAGGCTCAAAATACAGTAGGCTCAAAATAGATTTGCAGCTGTTGGTTCAATGTACACAGCTGAAGGCTCAAAATAAGCTGTAGGCTCACAATACACACACCCGAAGGCTAAAAATGTACACGTATTAACAGAGCTATTTCCTCAAAATACACATACAGCTGTATGCTCAGAATACACGTGTGTCTCGCCCCCAAGTGTCGAAATAGCCATAGGCTGGATGGACAGGATGTAGCCCAGTGGTACAGTGTTCGCTCAATGCGTGGTCGGTGTGGGATTGATCCCCGTCAGTGGGCCCATTGGGCTATTTCTCGTTCCAGTGCACCACGACTGGTATATCAAAGGGCGTGGTATGTACTACCCTGTCTGTGGGATGGTGCATATAAAAGATCCCTTACTGCTAATCTAAAAGAGTAGCTCATGAAGTGGCGACAGTGGGTTTCCTCTCTCATTATTTGTGTGGTCCACCATATGTTTGACGCCATATAACCGTAAATAAAATGTGTTGAGTGCATCGTTAAATAAAACATTTCCATCCTTCTACTTTGACCAGTACTAAAATGTTAAGACGCCAAGTAGCCATAGTTTAAAATGTGCTGAGGTGTCATTAAACACACATTCCTTTCTTCTCTTTGTAGTTGGCAGGAACCGGAGATTACGGGTACTTGGTTCTTCGCAGAATGTCGCTGTTCGCCAGGGAGAGACGGCCATCTTGGAATGTCTTGTCGATGGTCGGCCTCTTCCGAACATCACGTGGTACAGATTTGGTGAGTACCGGATGACATGGGCGGAAAATTACAGATGTCCAGGGCCCCGTTCCACGAAGTGATCTTAGCGCTAAGATTACCTTAAATGCATAACTATCTAATGCACTTACGGTTATCTTAGTGCTAAGATCGCTTCGTGCAACGGGGACCTGGGCTTAAGGTCTCGATAATTTGGGCCAAACGGTGACTGTCTTTTCTGTGGGCAGAATGGTCGTCTTAGTTCAGGACAGTCATTTAACAGCTGATGTAGAGTTGTCGATATTCAGAAATGCATTTCAAGTTATTTTAATCTAATTAAAACTTAACATTTCAGTGTTTTGGAGGTAAAATATTTTAAGGTCAGCAGGTTTAGATTTAATCTGAGTGTGATTATTTTAAGGTCAGCATGTTTAGATTTAATCTGAGTGTGATTATTTTAGGCACAATGTATATCGCCTAAATTTTGATGCAATCTAAAGCCCTGGATGTAAAAATGTTAAATGTAGTGCCTAAAAGAGAAAGGATGAAATCAATGTGTTGAGGTGGGACACCTCTCTTTGTCAGTTTCAGTCTGTCTCTGTCGTGTTTGTCCCTCCCTCCCTCCCCACTGTCTCTTTCTCTCTCCTCTCTATCTTTCCTCTCTCTCTCTCTTTATCTCTCTCTCTCTCTCCCCCTCCCTCTCTCCCCGTTTGTCTGTCTGTCAGTCTGTCTGTCTGTCTGTCTGTCTCTCTCTCTCTCTCTCTCTCTCTCTCTCTCTCTCTCTCTCTCTCTCTCTCTCTCTCTCCCTCCCTCCCTCCCTCCCTCTCTCTCCCTCTCCCTCTCCCTCTCCCTCTCCCTCTCCCTCTCCCTCTCCCCCTCCCTCTCTCCCTGTTTGTCTGTCTCTGTCTCTCTCTCTCTCTCTCTCTCTCTCTCTCTCTCTCTCTCTCTCTCTCTCTCTCTCTCTCTCTCTCTCTCTCTCTCTCTCTCTCTCTCTCTCTCTCTCTCTCTCTCTCTCTCCGTACTACCCTCCCTGTCTGTGGGATGGTACATATAAGAGATCCTTGCTGCTAATCAAAAAGAGTAGCCCATGAAGTGACGACAGTGGGTTTCCTCTCCCAATATCTGTGTGGTCTGTAACCATATGTATGACCCCATATAACTGTAAATAAAATGTGTTGATTGTGTCCTTAAATAAAATATTTCCTACCTTCCAGTTATGATCGATGATTAAATGTGAACTTGTTCCTTGCACTAAATTGTGTTTATATTTCAGATAAGAAAGCCATTCGGACGGACTATGCAGTACAGTTTGGTCAGGGTAACTTAAAGATATTTGATGCCCAGTCGTCCGACAGTGGGACGTACGTGTGTTCGGCTAACGTACCCACAGGTAGCGGTTTCAAAGAGCTCAAAAGTTACTCCAACCTGACTGTCCATGGTAAGTATCCGATTTAATTCACAAAATGTTTGACATCCAATACCCAATGATTAAAAATTAATGTACTATAGGGTGTATACTACCAAATCAAATCCCATAGACGACAATAGTAACATATGTGGCTAAAACTCCTACCTGCAGCATATCAGTTGACATAAATGCTACCACCCCTCACCCTTAAACTTAATCAGAAAAAAATGGGGGTCAAGCTACTCAAAAAAAACCCGGGGGTCAAGCTGCTCATTTCTGAGTTAGGCACAAAATTTGAGTACTTTTTTTTTTACAGGTACCCCAAACATGTTTCAAGCGCAAGGCTACTTGACACAGTGGTACTAGATGAAATAAAATTGCATGCATGTTTTGTCCAGATGAAACTATTTGTGGTTACAACCAACACACTCACATTTATCACCAATCACAGGACTTGTGGTGTTCACTTCTCTATCAAAATTCGGGTGCATCTCGAACTTTGACCCAGCCGGAAGTTATTTGGTTTAATACTACCTGTATCTAGTGGTGTCGTTAAACAATATAAACTTTTAACGTTTTCTTTCAGTTCTTGACATACGTTTATTTTGCTACATTTCAGTACCACCGTCTCTCAAGTCGAATTTCAACTCGCAAAGATGGCCGTTTGATCGAATTGTAATTTTCACCTGCAACGTGGACGGCAACCCCAGGCCAAACGTCACCTGGTTCTTCAACGGGAAGCAGCTTCGCAGCAACAGCAGGTCCAAGTTTCAGGTACTCATTTTATTTTAGTGCTTATATCTAATCAAGGTTCAAGCACGCTGTCCTGGGCACACAACACAGCTATCAGGGCAGTCTGTCCAAGACAGTGGGTTAATTGGTTAGTGAAAGAGAAGAGGCTGTAGTGGTCTGACATCTACCCATGGAGTCGTTAAAACTCGCTCTGGGTGGGAGTCGGTACCGGGCTGCGAACCCAGTACCTACCATCTGTGTGTCCGATGGCTTAACCACACAGTCCTGGGCACATCTCAGCTATCTGGACTGTCTGTACAGGACAGTGGGTTAGTTGCTAGTGGTTAGTGATTAGTGAGAGAGAAGAGGCTGTAGTGCTATTACACATACACATTGTTAAAACTCGCTCTGGGTGGGAATCGGTACCGGTCCGGTGATTCACTAGATGCAGTTTAATCAATGATGTATCTGGGCTGTCTGTCCACGACAATGGGTTAATGGTTAGTTAGCGATTAGTGAGAGAGAAGAGGCTGTAGTGCTATTACACATACGCATTGTTAAAACTCGCTCTGGGTGGGAATCGGTACCGGTCCGGTGATTCACTAGATGCAGTTTAATCAATGATGTATCTGGGCTGTCTGTCCACGACAATGGGTTAATGGTTAGTTAGCGATTAGTGAAAGAGAAGAGGCTGTAGTGCTATTACACCTACGCATTGTTAAAACTCGCTCTGGGTGGGAATCGGTACCGGTCCGGTGATTCACTAGATGCAGTTTAATCAATGATGTATCTGGGCTGTCTGTCCACGACAATGGGTTAATGGTTAGTTAGCGATTAGTGAGAGAGAAGAGGGTGTGGTGGTCTTAAAACTACCATTGAGACGTTAAAACTTGCTCTGGGTGGGAGTTGATACCGGGCTGCGAACCCAGTACCTACCAGCCTTATGTCCGATGGCCTAACCATTAAGCTATATCTACATGTGCATGAGGGGGTGGGACTTATCTCAGTGGTAAAGTGTTTGCCTAATGCACAGTCGGTCTAGGATCGATCCCCATCGGTGGGCCCGTTGTGTTATTTCTTGCAGTCGGTCTAGGATCGATCCCCATCGGTGGCCCGTTGTGTTATTTCTTGCAGTCGGTCTAGGATCGATCCCCATCGGTGGCCCGTTGTGTTATTTCTTGCAGTCGGTCTAGGATCGATCCCCATCGGTGGGCCCGTTGTGTTATTTCTTGCAGTCGGTCTAGGATCGATCCCCATCGGTGGGCCCGTTGTGTTATTTCTTGCAGTCGGTCTAGGATCGATCCCCATCGGTGGGCCCGTTGTGTTATTTCTTGCAGTCGGTCTAGGATCGATCCCCATCGGTGGGCCCGTTGTGTTATTTCTTGCAGTCGGTCTAGGATCGATCCCCATCGGTGGGCCCGTTGTGTTATTTCTTGCAGTCGGTCTAGGATCGATCCCCATCGGTGGGCCCGTTGTGTTATTTCTTGCAGTCGGTCTAGGATCGATCCCCATCGGTGGGTCCGTTGTGTTATTTCTTGCAGTCGGTCTAGGATCGATCCCCATCGGTGGGTCCGTTGTGTTATTTCTTGCAGTCGGTCTAGGATCGATCCCCATCGGTGGGCCCGTTGTGTTATTTCTTGCAGTCGGTCTAGGATCGATCCCCATCGGTGGGCCCGTTGTGTTATTTCTTGCAGTCGGTCTAGGATCGATCCCCATCGGTGGGCCCGTTGTGTTATTTCTTGCAGTCGGTCTAGGATCGATCCCCATCGGTGGGTCCGTTGTGTTATTTCTTGCAGTCGGTCTAGGATCGATCCCCATCGGTGGGTCCGTTGTGTTATTTCTTGCAGTCGGTCTAGGATCGATCCCCATCGGTGGGCCCGTTGTGTTATTTCTTGCAGTCGGTCTAGGATCGATCCCCATCGGTGGGCCCGTTGTGTTATTTCTTGCAGTCGGTCTAGGATCGATCCCCATCGGTGGGCCCGTTGTGTTATTTCTTGCAGTCGGTCTAGGATCGATCCCCATCGGTGGGTCCGTTGTGTTATTTCTTGCAGTCGGTCTAGGATCGATCCCCATCGGTGGGCCCGTTGTGTTATTTCTTGCAGTCGGTCTAGGATCGATCCCCATCGGTGGGTCCGTTGTGTTATTTCTTGCAGTCGGTCTAGGATCGATCCCCATCGGTGGGCCCGTTGTGTTATTTCTTGCAGTCGGTCTAGGATCGATCCCCATCGGTGGGCCCGTTGTGTTATTTCTTGCAGTCGGTCTAGGATCGATCCCCATCGGTGGGCCCGTTGTGTTATTTCTTGCAGTCGGTCTAGGATCGATCCCCATCGGTGGGCCCGTTGTGTTATTTCTTGCAGTCGGTCTAGGATCGATCCCCATCGGTGGGCCCGTTGTGTTATTTCTTGCAGTCGGTCTAGGATCGATCCCCATCGGTGGGCCCGTTGTGTTATTTCTTGCAGTCGGTCTAGGATCGATCCCCATCGGTGGGCCCGTTGTGTTATTTCTTGCAGTCGGTCTAGGATCGATCCCCATCGGTGGGCCCGTTGTGTTATTTCTTGCAGTCGGTCTAGGATCGATCCCCATCGGTGGGCCCGTTGTGTTATTTCTTGCAGTCGGTCTAGGATCGATCCCCATCGGTGGGTCCGTTGTGTTATTTCTTGCAGTCGGTCTAGGATCGATCCCCATCGGTGGGCCCGTTGTGTTATTTCTTGCAGTCGGTCTAGGATCGATCCCCATCGGTGGGCCCGTTGTGTTATTTCTTGCAGTCGGTCTAGGATCGATCCCCATCGGTGGGTCCGTTGTGTTATTTCTTGCAGTCGGTCTAGGATCGATCCCCATCGGTGGGTCCGTTGTGTTATTTCTTGCAGTCGGTCTAGGATCGATCCCCATCGGTGGGCCCGTTGTGTTATTTCTTGCAGTCGGTCTAGGATCGATCCCCATCGGTGGGCCCGTTGTGTTATTTCTTGCAGTCGGTCTAGGATCGATCCCCATCGGTGGGTCCGTTGTGTTATTTCTTGCAGTCGGTCTAGGATCGATCCCCATCGGTGGGCCCGTTGTGTTATTTCTTGCAGTCGGTCTAGGATCGATCCCCATCGGTGGGCCCGTTGTGTTATTTCTTGCAGTCGGTCTAGGATCGATCCCCATCGGTGGGCCCGTTGTGTTATTTCTTGCAGTCGGTCTAGGATCGATCCCCATCGGTGGGCCCGTTGTGTTATTTCTTGCAGTCGGTCTAGGATCGATCCCCATCGGTGGGCCCGTTGTGTTATTTCTTGCAGTCGGTCTAGGATCGATCCCCATCGGTGGGTCCGTTGTGTTATTTCTTGCAGTCGGTCTAGGATCGATCCCCATCGGTGGGCCCGTTGTGTTATTTCTTGCAGTCGGTCTAGGATCGATCCCCATCGGTGGGCCCGTTGTGTTATTTCTTGCAGTCGGTCTAGGATCGATCCCCATCGGTGGGTCCGTTGTGTTATTTCTTGCAGTCGGTCTAGGATCGATCCCCATCGGTGGGTCCGTTGTGTTATTTCTTGCAGTCGGTCTAGGATCGATCCCCATCGGTGGGCCCGTTGTGTTATTTCTTGCAGTCGGTCTAGGATCGATCCCCATCGGTGGGTCCGTTGTGTTATTTCTTGCAGTCGGTCTAGGATCGATCCCCATCGGTGGGCCCGTTGTGTTATTTCTTGCAGTCGGTCTAGGATCGATCCCCATCGGTGGGCCCGTTGTGTTATTTCTTGCAGTCGGTCTAGGATCGATCCCCATCGGTGGGCCCGTTGTGTTATTTCTTGCAGTCGGTCTAGGATCGATCCCCATCGGTGGGCCCGTTGTGTTATTTCTTGCAGTCGGTCTAGGATCGATCCCCATCGGTGGGCCCGTTGTGTTATTTCTTGCAGTCGGTCTAGGATCGATCCCCATCGGTGGGTCCGTTGTGTTATTTCTTGCAGTCGGTCTAGGATCGATCCCCATCGGTGGGCCCGTTGTGTTATTTCTTGCAGTCGGTCTAGGATCGATCCCCATCGGTGGGCCCGTTGTGTTATTTCTTGCAGTCGGTCTAGGATCGATCCCCATCGGTGGGCCCGTTGTGTTATTTCTTGCAGTCGGTCTAGGATCGATCCCCATCGGTGGGCCCGTTGTGTTATTTCTTGCAGTCGGTCTAAGATAGATCCCCATCGGTGGGCCCGTTGTGTTATTTCTTGCAGTCGGTCTAGGATCGATCCCCATCGGTGGGCCCGTTGTGTTATTTCTTGCAGTCGGTCTAGGATCGATCCCCATCGGTGGGCCCGTTGTGTTATTTCTTGCAGTCGGTCTAGGATCGATCCCCATCGGTGGGCCCGTTGTGTTATTTCTTGCAGTCGGTCTAGGATCGATCCCCATCGGTGGGCCCGTTGTGTTATTTCTTGCAGTCGGTCTAGGATCGATCCCCATCGGTGGGCCCGTTGTGTTATTTCTTGCAGTCGGTCTAGGATCGATCCCCATCGGTGGGCCCGTTGTGTTATTTCTTGCAGTCGGTCTAGGATCGATCCCCATCGGTGGGCCCGTTGTGTTATTTCTTGCAGTCGGTCTAGGATCGATCCCCATCGGTGGGCCCGTTGTGTTATTTCTTGCAGTCGGTCTAGGATCGATCCCCATCGGTGGGCCCGTTGTGTTATTTCTTGCAGTCGGTCTAGGATCGATCCCCATCGGTGGGCCCGTTGTGTTATTTCTTGCAGTCGGTCAGATCCCCATCGGTGGGTCCGTTGTGTTATTTCTTGCAGTCGGTCTAGGATCGATCCCCATCGGTGGGCCCGTTGTGTTATTTCTTGCAGTCGGTCTAGGATCGATCCCCATCGGTGGGCCCGTTGTGTTATTTCTTGCAGTCGGTCTAGGATCGATCCCCATCGGTGGGCCCGTTGTGTTATTTCTTGCAGTCGGTCTAGGATCGATCCCCATCGGTGGGCCCGTTGTGTTATTTCTTGCAGTCGGTCTAGGATCGATCCCCATCGGTGGGTCCGTTGTGTTATTTCTTGCAGTCGGTCTAGGATCGATCCCCATCGGTGGGTCCGTTGTGTTATTTCTTGCAGTCGGTCTAGGATCGATCCCCATCGGTGGGCCCGTTGTGTTATTTCTTGCAGTCGGTCTAGGATCGATCCCCATCGGTGGGCCCGTTGTGTTATTTCTTGCAGTCGGTCTAGGATCGATCCCCATCGGTGGGCCCGTTGTGTTATTTCTTGCAGTCGGTCTAGGATCGATCCCCATCGGTGGGTCCGTTGTGTTATTTCTTGCAGTCGGTCTAGGATCGATCCCCATCGGTGGCCCGTTGTGTTATTTCTTGCAGTCGGTCTAGGATCGATCCCCATCGGTGGGCCCGTTGTGTTATTTCTTGCAGTCGGTCTAGGATCGATCCCCATCGGTGGGCCCGTTGTGTTATTTCTTGCAGTCGGTCTAGGATCGATCCCCATCGGTGGGCCCGTTGTGTTATTTCTTGCAGTCGGTCTAGGATCGATCCCCATCGGTGGGTCCGTTGTGTTATTTCTTGCAGTCGGTCTAGGATCGATCCCCATCGGTGGGCCCGTTGTGTTATTTCTTGCAGTCGGTCTAGGATCGATCCCCATCGGTGGGCCCGTTGTGTTATTTCTTGCAGTCGGTCTAGGATCGATCCCCATCGGTGGGCCCGTTGTGTTATTTCTTGCAGTCGGTCTAGGATCGATCCCCATCGGTGGGCCCGTTGTGTTATTTCTTGCAGTCGGTCTAGGATCGATCCCCATCGGTGGGCCCGTTGTGTTATTTCTTGCAGTCGGTCTAGGATCGATCCCCATCGGTGGGCCCGTTGTGTTATTTCTTGCAGTCGGTCTAGGATCGATCCCCATCGGTGGGCCCGTTGTGTTATTTCTTGCAGTCGGTCTAGGATCGATCCCCATCGGTGGGCCCGTTGTGTTATTTCTTGCAGTCGGTCTAGGATCGATCCCCATCGGTGGGCCCGTTGTGTTATTTCTTGCAGTCGGTCTAGGATCGATCCCCATCGGTGGGCCCGTTGTGTTATTTCTTGCAGTCGGTCTAGGATCGATCCCCATCGGTGGGTCCGTTGTGTTATTTCTTGCAGTCGGTCTAGGATCGATCCCCATCGGTGGGCCCGTTGTGTTATTTCTTGCAGTCGGTCTAGGATCGATCCCCATCGGTGGGCCCGTTGTGTTATTTCTTGCAGTCGGTCTAGGATCGATCCCCATCGGTGGGCCCGTTGTGTTATTTCTTGCAGTCGGTCTAGGATCGATCCCCATCGGTGGGTCCGTTGTGTTATTTCTTGCAGTCGGTCTAGGATCGATCCCCATCGGTGGGCCCGTTGTGTTATTTCTTGCAGTCGGTCTAGGATCGATCCCCATCGGTGGGCCCGTTGTGTTATTTCTTGCAGTCGGTCTAGGATCGATCCCCATCGGTGGGCCCGTTGTGTTATTTCTTGCAGTCGGTCTAGGATCGATCCCCATCGGTGGGTCCGTTGTGTTATTTCTTGCAGTCGGTCTAGGATCGATCCCCATCGGTGGGCCCGTTGTGTTATTTCTTGCAGTCGGTCTAGGATCGATCCCCATCGGTGGGCCCGTTGTGTTATTTCTTGCAGTCGGTCTAGGATCGATCCCCATCGGTGGGCCCGTTGTGTTATTTCTTGCAGTCGGTCTAGGATCGATCCCCATCGGTGGGCCCGTTGTGTTATTTCTTGCAGTCGGTCTAGGATCGATCCCCATCGGTGGGCCCGTTGTGTTATTTCTTGCAGTCGGTCTAGGATCGATCCCCATCGGTGGGCCCGTTGTGTTATTTCTTGCAGTCGGTCTAGGATCGATCCCCATCGGTGGGCCCGTTGTGTTATTTCTTGCAGTCGGTCTAGGATCGATCCCCATCGGTGGGCCCGTTGTGTTATTTCTTGCAGTCGGTCTAGGATCGATCCCCATCGGTGGGTCCGTTGTGTTATTTCTTGCAGTCGGTCTAGGATCGATCCCCATCGGTGGGCCCGTTGTGTTATTTCTTGCAGTCGGTCTAGGATCGATCCCCATCGGTGGGCCCGTTGTGTTGCAGTCGGTTTCTTGCAGTCGGTCTAGGATCGATCCCCATCGGTGGGCCCGTTGTGTTATTTCTTGCAGTCGGTCTAGGATCGATCCCCATCGGTGGGCCCGTTGTGTTATTTCTTGCAGTCGGTCTAGGATCGATCCCCATCGGTGGGCCCGTTGTGTTATTTCTTGCAGTCGGTCTAGGATCGATCCCCATCGGTGGGCCCGTTGTGTTATTTCTTGCAGTCGGTCTAGGATCGATCCCCATCGGTGGGCCCGTTGTGTTATTTCTTGCAGTCGGTCTAGGATCGATCCCCATCGGTGGGCCCGTTGTGTTATTTCTTGCAGTCGGTCTAGGATCGATCCCCATCGGTGGGCCCGTTGTGTTATTTCTTGCAGTCGGTCTAGGATCGATCCCCATCGGTGGGCCCGTTGTGTTATTTCTTGCAGTCGGTCTAGGATCGATCCCCATCGGTGGGCCCGTTGTGTTATTTCTTGCAGTCGGTCTAGGATCGATCCCCATCGGTGGGCCCGTTGTGTTATTTCTTGCAGTCGGTCTAGGATCGATCCCCATCGGTGGGCCCGTTGTGTTATTTCTTGCAGTCGGTCTAGGATCGATCCCCATCGGTGGGCCCGTTGTGTTATTTCTTGCAGTCGGTCTAGGATCGATCCCCATCGGTGGGCCCGTTGTGTTATTTCTTGCAGTCGGTCTAGGATCGATCCCCATCGGTGGGCCCGTTGTGTTATTTCTTGCAGTCGGTCTAGGATCGATCCCCATCGGTGGGTCCGTTGTGTTATTTCTTGCAGTCGGTCTAGGATCGATCCCCATCGGTGGGCCCGTTGTGTTATTTCTTGCAGTCGGTCTAGGATCGATCCCCATCGGTGGGCCCGTTGTGTTATTTCTTGCAGTCGGTCTAGGATCGATCCCCATCGGTGGGCCCGTTGTGTTATTTCTTGCAGTCGGTCTAGGATCGATCCCCATCGGTGGGCCCGTTGTGTTATTTCTTGCAGTCGGTCTAGGATCGATCCCCATCGGTGGGCCCGTTGTGTTATTTCTTGCAGTCGGTCTAGGATCGATCCCCATCGGTGGGCCCGTTGTGTTATTTCTTGCAGTCGGTCTAGGATCGATCCCCATCGGTGGGCCCGTTGTGTTATTTCTTGCAGTCGGTCTAGGATCGATCCCCATCGGTGGGCCCGTTGTGTTATTTCTTGCAGTCGGTCTAGGATCGATCCCCATCGGTGGGCCCGTTGTGTTATTTCTTGCAGTCGGTCTAGGATCGATCCCCATCGGTGGGCCCGTTGTGTTATTTCTTGCAGTCGGTCTAGGATCGATCCCCATCGGTGGGCCCGTTGTGTTATTTCTTGCAGTCGGTCTAGGATCGATCCCCATCGGTGGGCCCGTTGTGTTATTTCTTGCAGTCGGTCTAGGATCGATCCCCATCGGTGGGTCCGTTGTGTTATTTCTTGCAGTCGGTCTAGGATCGATCCCCATCGGTGGGCCCGTTGTGTTATTTCTTGCAGTCGGTCTAGGATCGATCCCCATCGGTGGGCCCGTTGTGTTATTTCTTGCAGTCGGTCTAGGATCGATCCCCATCGGTGGGCCCGTTGTGTTATTTCTTGCAGTCGGTCTAGGATCGATCCCCATCGGTGGGCCCGTTGTGTTATTTCTTGCAGTCGGTCTAGGATCGATCCCCATCGGTGGGTCCGTTGTGTTATTTCTTGCAGTCGGTCTAGGATCGATCCCCATCGGTGGGCCCGTTGTGTTATTTCTTGCAGTCGGTCTAGGATCGATCCCCATCGGTGGGTCCGTTGTGTTATTTCTTGCAGTCGGTCTAGGATCGATCCCCATCGGTGGGCCCGTTGTGTTATTTCTTGCAGTCGGTCTAGGATCGATCCCCATCGGTGGGCCCGTTGTGTTATTTCTTGCAGTCGGTCTAGGATCGATCCCCATCGGTGGGCCCGTTGTGTTATTTCTTGCAGTCGGTCTAGGATCGATCCCCATCGGTGGGTCCGTTGTGTTATTTCTTGCAGTCGGTCTAGGATCGATCCCCATCGGTGGGTCCGTTGTGTTATTTCTTGCAGTCGGTCTAGGATCGATCCCCATCGGTGGGCCCGTTGTGTTATTTCTTGCAGTCGGTCTAGGATCGATCCCCATCGGTGGGCCCGTTGTGTTATTTCTTGCAGTCGGTCTAGGATCGATCCCCATCGGTGGGTCCGTTGTGTTATTTCTTGCAGTCGGTCTAGGATCGATCCCCATCGGTGGGTCCGTTGTGTTATTTCTTGCAGTCGGTCTAGGATCGATCCCCATCGGTGGGCCCGTTGTGCAGTCGGTCGATAGATCCCCATTGGGTCCGTTGTTATTTCTTGCAGTCGGTCTAGGATCGATCCCCATCGGTGGGCCCGTTGTGTTATTTCTTGCAGTCGGTCTAGGATCGATCCCCATCGGTGGGTCCGTTGTGTTATTTCTTGCAGTCGGTCTAGGATCGATCCCCATCGGTGGGTCCGTTGTGTTATTTCTTGCAGTCGGTCTAGGATCGATCCCCATCGGTGGGCCCGTTGTGTTATTTCTTGCAGTCGGTCTAGGATCGATCCCCATCGGTGGGCCCGTTGTGTTATTTCTTGCAGTCGGTCTTCCCCATCGGTGGGCCCGTTGTGTTATTTCTTGCAGTCGGTCTAGGATCGATCCCCATCGGTGGGTCCGTTGTGTTATTTCTTGCAGTCGGTCTAGGATCGATCCCCATCGGTGGGCCCGTTGTGTTATTTCTTGCAGTCGGTCTAGGATCGATCCCCATCGGTGGGCCCGTTGTGTTATTTCTTGCAGTCGGTCTAGGATCGATCCCCATCGGTGGGCCCGTTGTGTTATTTCTTGCAGTCGGTCTAGGATCGATCCCCATCGGTGGGCCCGTTGTGTTATTTCTTGCAGTCGGTCTAGGATCGATCCCCATCGGTGGGCCCGTTGTGTTATTTCTTGCAGTCGGTCTAGGATCGATCCCCATCGGTGGGCCCGTTGTGTTATTTCTTGCAGTCGGTCTAGGATCGATCCCCATCGGTGGGCCCGTTGTGTTATTTCTTGCAGTCGGTCTAGGATCGATCCCCATCGGTGGGCCCGTTGTGTTATTTCTTGCAGTCGGTCTAGGATCGATCCCCATCGGTGGGCCCGTTGTGTTATTTCTTGCAGTCGGTCTAGGATCGATCCCCATCGGTCCGTTGTGTTATTTCTTGCAGTCGGTCTGGGATCCCCATCCCGTTGTGTTATTTCTTGCAGTCGGTCTAGGATCGATCCCCATCGGTGGGCCCGTTGTGTTATTTCTTGCAGTCGGTCTAAGATAGATCCCCATCGGTGGGCCCGTTGTGTTATTTCTTGCAGTCGGTCTAGGATCGATCCCCATCGGTGGGCCCGTTGTGTTATTTCTTGCAGTCGGTCTAGGATCGATCCCCATCGGTGGGCCCGTTGTGTTATTTCTTGCAGTCGGTCTAGGATCGATCCCCATCGGTGGGCCCGTTGTGTTATTTCTTGCAGTCGGTCTAGGATCGATCCCCATCGGTGGGCCCGTTGTGTTATTTCTTGCAGTCGGTCTAGGATCGATCCCCATCGGTGGGCCCGTTGTGTTATTTCTTGCAGTCGGTCTAGGATCGATCCCCATCGGTGGGCCCGTTGTGTTATTTCTTGCAGTCGGTCTAAGATAGATCCCCATCGGTGGGCCCGTTGTGTTATTTCTTGCAGTCGGTCTAGGATCGATCCCCATCGGTGGGCCCGTTGTGTTATTTCTTGCAGTCGGTCTAGGATCGATCCCCATCGGTGGGCCCGTTGTGTTATTTCTTGCAGTCGGTCTAGGATCGATCCCCATCGGTGGGCCCGTTGTGTTATTTCTTGCAGTCGGATCTAGGATCGATCCCCATCGGTGGGCCCGTTGTGTTATTTATTGTTCCAGTTTGTGCTCCACCACTGGTGTAACAAAGGCTGTGGGATGTACTATTCTGTCTGAGGCTTGATGCATATAAATGATCCCTGCCAATATTTTTCAAGAATGGAGTTACTCGGCCATTCTCAAATATGTAGTATCTGATTTGAATTATCTGATAGTGATAAATATGCGATTGTGACTAAGCAGTGTATGGTCCAGGGCCTAATTCACATAGGTCTTTCAGGCTCTGTTAAACAACAAAGCATCCTCTTTGCAAGTCTTTTAGCATTGCACTGCGACATTGCAAAGTTGCGAGAGTTTAGTGAATTAGGCTCCTGGACAGTGGTAAAATACTCACCTAATGTGCAGTCAGTCTAGGATTAATCCCCGTCGGTGGGCCCATTGGGCTATTTCTCATTCCAACCAGTACTCCACAACTGGTATAACAAATGTTGTGGTATGTACTATCCTGTCTGTGGGATGATGCATATAAAAGACCCCTAGCCAGTATATTCGGCCATTTCCCCTAAACGTAATGTCTGATTTCAGTTATTGAATGGAAGGGGATGGATGTAGCTCAGTGGTACAGTGCTCGCTTGCTGTGCGGTTGGTCTGGGATTGATCCCCGTCAGTGGGCCCATTGGTCTATTTCTCGTTCCAGCCAGTGCTCCACAACTGGTGTAACAAAGGCTGTGGAATGTACTATCCTGTCTGTGGGATGGTGCATATAAAAAGATCCCTTGCTGCTAATTGAAAAAAGTGGTCCATGAAGTGGCGACAGCAGGTTTCCTCCCTCAATATCCGTGTGGTCCTTAACCATATGTCCGGCGCCATATAACTGTAAATAAAATGTGTTGAGTGCATCGTTAAATAAAACATTTCCTTTATACTTGTTCTCAAAATCCGCACCATCTGCGACTTTAAAAAAATCTTTGTTTCTTTTCTTCAGTTAGACTTGTTTCTAGTGTTGAATTTATTTTGTCTTGCAGCTGAAGTCTAAGCACACGCTGAACATAATCAATGCGGGTTTGAAACAGTCAGGGTATTACCAGTGTATGGCTACCAACGATGCAGGACAATTCATTGCAACGGCCAGACTGGAAATATTCACTAGAGGTGAGTTTTACTGTAAATAATCCACACATTACGAATGGCTCTGTTAATATAATCAATGTGCTCTAGTGGTGTCGTTAAACGAAACCAACGTTTACCTTTGCAGATGGTATTCCGCCAGCTCCGTTAATATAATCAGTGTGCTCTAGTGGTGTCGTTAAACAAAACCAACGTTTACCTGCAAAACCAACGTTTACCTTTGCAGATGGTGTTCAGCCAGCTCCGTTAATATAATTAATTTGCTCTAGTGGTGTTGTTAAACGAAACCAATGTTTACCTTTGCAGATGGTGTTCCGCCAGCTCCGTTAATATAATTAATGTGCTCTAGTGGTGTTGTTAAACGAAACCAACGTTTACCTTTGCAGATGGTGTTCCGCCAGCTCCGTTAATATAATTAATGTGCTCTAGTGGTGTTGTTAAACGAAACCAACGTTTACCTTTGCAGATGGTGTTCCGCCAGCTCTGTTAATATAATTAATGTGCTCTAGTGGTATTGTTAAACAAAACCAACGTTTACCTTTGCAGATGGTGTTCCGCCAGCTCCGTTAATATAATTAATGTGCTCTATTTCTACATATCAGGATTATGAAATAGTTGAAAAAAGATAATGATTAATTAATCAGTGTGCTCTAGTGGTGTCGTTAAACAAAACCAACGTTTACCTTTGCAGATGGTGTTCCGCCGGCTCCATTAATAAAAGAAGCCAAGTCTACCTCTCCTACCACCATTTTTCTACGATGGGAGCAGCCCACCACAAACCCAGAGAAGCCCATTCTAACCACAGCTATTTATTACACGAAAAATGATGGTAAGTGCATAAATATTTATCCTGCAATCACTGTATTCATTGGCAAGCTATGATGACTAGATAAATCTCTATATTGTTGGTCAGTGTGTTACGTGACATAAGCCCGACTCGACTCGAGTATTTCAGAGTAGATTTTCAATAAACATACTCTTTAAATCATTTGTTGAAGTACACTAAATACAAATAACTTTTAGTTTTGCGATAACAATACAAAACTAGAAATGCTTTTTTAATGTGACAGAATGTAGCTAGCATCTTACAAACTGTCTTGTTTGTATTTGTGTAGGTAAAATCCAGACGATGTTTGCGCAGCAGAACAATTACACACTGACTGCGCTGGAGCCGTACACGAATTACACGATCGAGGTCCGGTCCTATAACTCTATAGGAGCCAGCGTCAGTGACCGACACACGGTCGTACAAACACAGGAGGGAGGTAAGTGGTTTTATACATCAGCAATTATAACTCTATAGGAGCCAGCGTCAGTGACCGACGCACGGTCGTACAAACACAGGAGGGAGGTAAGTGGTTTTATACATCAGAGATTATAACTCTATAGGAGCCAGCGTCAGTGACCGACGCACGGTCGTACAAACACAGGAGGGAGGTAAGTGGTTTTATACATCAGAGATTATAACTCTATAGGAGCCAGTCAGTGACCGATGCACGGTCGTACAAACACAGGAGGGAGGTAAGTGGTTTTATACATCAGAGATTATAACTCTATAGGAAGCATCAGTGACCGACGACGGTCGTACAAACACAGGAGGGGAGGTAAGTGGTTTTATACATCAGAGATTATAACTCTATAGGAGCCATCAGTGACCGACGCACGGTCGTACAAACACAGGAGGGAGGTAAGGGTTTTATACATCAGAGATTATAAACTCTATAGGAGCCAGCGTCGGTGACCGACGCACGGTCGTACAAACACAGGAGGGAGGTAAGTGGTTTTATACATCGGAGATTATAACTCTATAGGAGCCAGCGTCAGTGACCGACACACGGTCGTACAAACACAGGAGGGAGGTAAGTGGTTTCATACATCGGAGATTATAACTCTATAGGAGCCAGCGTCAGTGACCGACGCACGGTCGTACAAACACAGGAGGGAGGTAAGTGGTTTTATACATCATTAAGAGATTATAACTATAGGAGCCAGCATCAGTGACCGACGCACAGTCGTACAAACACAAGAGGGAGGTAAGTGGTTTTATCCTATAACTTACCCATGATATCCATGTCATAAACCCATGTGATAATTTAGTGTATTAACCCGGTTAATAATGGTATGCAAATTCAAAGGTATATGCAAAGTTGCAAGGTCTCTAGGTAACAATGTGATACTGTGAATGGGTCATTTCAATGTGTTGCTATGAATGGGTCATTTGTTTACAACCCAACAAGACCTGTATACCTGTGACAAACGCTTTCGTAAGATTTCATTAAAATCCATAATGTGGACAATTTGTGCTAATTGTGATGACATATTACCGATGGAGGTGACTTTAATACTGTGATTTACTAAAAACCAAATTAAAATGCTATTTTAGAAGTGTTATAGGCTAAATAGAATTCGCTACTCGTGTTTTTTTATGTGTAAAATATCAGCCTCGTCTAGTTAACCAATTAACGTAGACTCGGTTGGTATTTTCCAAAACTCCCTTGAAACTAGTTCAAGGAGTTATTTTTAGCTTCCCTTAGGATGTGAATTTATATAGTATCAATATCAGGGTAATATCTTAAATAACTCCCCATAGTCCAGACAATGCTGTTTAAAGGGAAGCCATTATTCTTGCTCCCCCATCATTCCCCTGAAACTAATTCAAGGGAGAGTAATTTTTAGCTCCCTATTAGCATGTGAATTTATATGGTATCAATAGGGTAATATCTTAAATGGCTCCCCATAGTCCAGATATCGCCGATTAAAGGGGAGCCATTACTCTGGCTCCACATCACTCCTGAGAGACTTAGTTATAGGGGAGTCATTTTTAGCTCCCTTTTGTATGTGTATTAAAAAGAAAAGTGATACTACCAAAGGATTAAATAACATTGCTTTAGTGTTGGGGTTTTGTTAAACCGTTAGTTCGGTCGGTCGGTCGGTCGGTCGGTCGGTCGGTCGGTCGGTTCATTTATTTAGGGGCGGGACGTAGCCCAGTGGTAAAGCGCTTGCTTGATGTGTGGTCGGTCTGGGATCGATCCCCGTCTGTGGGCCCATTGGGCTATTTCTCGTTCCACCCAGTGCACCACGACTGGTATGTCAAAGGCCATGGTATGCACTACCTTGTCTGTGGGATGGTGCATATAAAAGATCCCTTGCTGCTAATCAAAAAGAATAGCCCATGAAGTGGCGACAGCGGGTTTCCTCTCTCAATATCTGTGTGGTCCTTAACCATATGTCTGACACCATATAACGGTAAATAAAATGTCTTGAGTCGTTAAATAAAAAAAAATTTCAGTCATTCATTCTTTCATTCGTTCATTCATTCCATTCATCCATAAATTCATTTATCTTTTTTTTTTTCCCAGTTCCAGAATCTGTTCCGACCCTAACCGTGCGTAGTCTGAGTTCCAGGAGTATTGGTGTGGAGTGGGAGGCGCTCAGTGCGTCCGACAGTCGAGGGGAGATAATCCAGCACAGGATCTACTACCACGAAGACGGACAAGCTGACATCAAGATGTATGAAGTTCCTGGCTCACAGTTTTCATTCACTATCCAAGGTCGGTTGATTCATGAGTTTTTCGCACTTAACAGTATTTTCAGCAGCTCACACTTTATGACATCACACTGTAAAAACCTTGCTAGGTTGATGCATGGCTTGAAAGGGACATTCCTGAGTTCGCAGCATTGTAAGATGTTCCCGACTAATAAAATATTTTTACGATTAAATTTACATATTACATATATTTTTTTATTTATAATATCAGTGTCTGTATTCTTCTTGTTTAGAATATCAGTGTCTGTATATTCAGTGTGATTCTGGGCGTCTTAATTAGTTAATATTTATAAGAAGCCCAAACTGGATTTTGTCTTCAAATAATTTTGTATGTGAAAAAAAAAACATTTTAGGAAAGAAAATGAAATTTGATTTAGTACAAATATTAGAACAATCAAAAACATGTTTAACGGTACTAATACTTTATGCAGAAAAATATATTTGATATGTAATTACAATCATTAAAAATTCTCTGTGAGTCGATATTATGTTAGAAATTGCAGCAAACTCAGGAATGTCTGTTTAAGCTGTCATTTGCCTTTAGAATGTGATTTAAAGTTGAGTTTGGTGAATATATATCATTACCAATTCACTAAAAAGCTAATTTGAAAACCATGGGTCATGTGTATGTGCATAGATATTTTAAAAAATAATTCTGTCTTGCAAAATGTTACGTGAATTTGTCTACAGATTTTCTGATTAACTTTGCCAAGTTGCTACTTAACCTTCTGAGTACTGCAGGCGAGATATCTCGCCCGACGTCACGTCAGTCGACATACTGTATACTGTATACAGTGCATTCCCCAATTCATATTTCCCACCGTTTTGCACACGACCAGACCTGTCAACCTTTAGTCAAAAGAAAGCAGGAGGTGTGTGTTGAAAAAGCAGGAGAATTTGTCAAAAAGCGGGAGATTTTTTAAATTCACACCATTTAACCCAAAATCGCAAGATTTAAAAAAAACATTATTACAATAAGTTATATGAATACTATATAATGTCATATATACTTCTTAACCTTAGATCTTGGCATTAATTTTTTTTATTTTTTATATGCAACACTGAATGTCAATACACAGCCTGTTGAATTAGCGGCAACACGCTTCGTAGCCATTACGATGACAACAAACATTATAATAACACGTCATTTTATAAACTCCATGTGCTTTTTTAACAATATAAATAGGCTATCCCACAATTTTCACTTTGGCAAAGGTTAAACAGTCGGGACAATTCGGCCTGTTAATTCTCAGAAACCGAAAGTAGTCGACATTTTCCGAATGAGAAAAAAAAGGTAGAGTTACTTCCCTTATGTTATTTTGACCAAAGAGGATCGATTTTTTTTTATGCTTACAAAAATGTCATTTAACAGGAGAAACTGTCTCCTGCACAGGGGAAAGGAGATTTGATCAAATACAGGGAGACTCCCGCGGAATCCGGGAGGGTTGACAGGTCTGCACACGACACTCACCGGAAACGGAAATATAATAAAAGAAAAAAGATTTTTTTTCGAAATGGTGGCTTTTGTTTTGATTTTTTCAATTGAAAATACCTTGAAATTTTGAGTTCAAAAAGTGGTTTTCGGCAAGTATTTTCGCTTGACTACAATGGTGGCACGTCGTGGCCATTTTCAGGGATCGATAGCTGATTGTGACAGCTAATTTGATAATAAATTTGATCGTTTTAACCAACAACGAAAATTACCAAATATTGCAATATGAATTGTAGTTTGGGTTTAAAAAAACATTCTGGTCAGAAAATTACTGTTATCGGGAATAATGAACATAAATACTGGACAGCTGGCCACAAATGCCCGTAACTAAACAACTTTTTCAATTTTTTGCCTAATTTTAATTACCATTAGCTGATCTAAAAATAATAAAAATTACAAAAAAAAAACAAAAATAATACTTACCGATTCATATATGAACTTTATTTCATGTATTTATAAAACATTTAAGTGAATATGTGAGTAAAAATTATAAACTTGTACCCACTCGACGTGATTTTTGTTAAAAATTAATCCAGTAGTCTAAAGGTTAATGTTTGGCGTCCAACTTAAACCCTACTGATTGTATTCAATTTGTGTACAAAAACTAAGAAATCTGATTTTTAAAACTTTATTTTATTGAATTACATGATAAATAAAATAACTGGCTACAGCAGGTACCTGCTTTATTCCCCTCATGTCAAATAGTTATAGTGACGTCATTAACCTTTAGACTACTGAATTCTCGTCGGAGTTATTTCCCCTCAGTACTGGATTAATTTTGGGGGAAATCAGTTATAGCCGGTACCTAACTTTGATCATATATAATGGCTGAAATACTTAAGAAATGCATAAAATAACTTATGTATATGAAACAATAAACATTATTTTTGGGTTTTGTATTTTTTTTTTTGGCAAAAAGCCTTTTTTTTTTTTTTTTTAATAACAAGAAATAGCAATTTTAAAAAATCAACAAGTAAACAACATTATGAATGCCTAATAACACATTTAATTACATGTATCATATTTTCTTTGTGTTATTTAAATAAATAAATAAGTAAGTAAATAAATAAACAAAACAATTAACAAATAAATAAATAAATAAATAAATAAACAATGTTATGTACATATATACAGGATTGCGGACGGAAGAAAACCTTAACAAGTAAACAGTAAGTATATTGGGTGTTTAGTTTACACTGGGTGTTTAGTCATATACATTTTATTGTAGAATTATTTTATTGGTCAAATAAATTAAAGAATTAAATTTCAATAAATAAACAATATATACAAATACTGTGGTGTGTCTTTGTTTCAACAGAATTTTTTTTTTTTTTTGATTTGCCCTAATCCTCTGGTTCATGGAGCTGTTTTGTGCACTTGATTTTAAAATTCATGAGGGTATGGTAACGCTCAAAGCATGGGAAGGCACACAAGGATACAGAGCACTTGGCACACCTGAACTGGGTTTGATGGCGTTTTACCTTTCTGTCGGAACATACAACACAGTCATTTGCGGACCAGGCTACCAGACGGCATCTTTGTGGTGGTCACGCTCAGGAAGTGTCTTTCTGTCAGACGACTGGGGGGGTTACTTACTTGTCTACCTGCACGTGAGCACCCTAAGCGTTCATAGCCATCCAACAACCCATAAATGACTGCAAGTCGGACTTTCTCCGGCTTGACATGAAGGCCCGGTTTTGAACATCTCAAAACAATCAGTGCGTTGCAAAATGTAACTTCTAACAAATAAAAAAACATTTTTTTCCACCACTTACAACACCTGTGGATACTGAGATAGTGGCTCAGGTGTTTATCTGCCCTGTCTACACCACCCATGTACTCGATGGCCTTTGGTTTCTGAACATCTCGGTGGAAGTTGGGGTGCGTCTTGGACTTCACGCGTTTCAAAAAACATGAACAATTGTGAATTGTACTCAGGACATTTACTTGTCTCTTATCAGACCATGAGAGAAATAACATTTTGTCATCCCTAACAACCTTAACTGGGTCACCCTTTTTGATCTTACATGCTTTCACCTCATCAGGGACACCGCGTCGATTTACCCGCAGGGTACCACATGCTCCCATCTGGTTGTCGGCAAGATCCTGAAATAAAGCAGGAGAGGTGAAAAAGTTGTCCATGTACACATGTCGGGCAGTGTTATACAAAGGCAGACACAAAGATGTAACAACAGAATGAGCAAGACCGTGGTCACGTACAGCATTTTCCTTACCGCAGTACACTTGCCAGTTGTATACATACCCCGTCTTGGCGTCGGCCAATACCCAAGCTTTCATTCCCCACTTGTGCGGCTTGTTTGGCATATACTGCATTAAATTTGTCCTACCTTTGAAGGAAATCATGCTTTCATCAACACTCACCTCTCTGTCAGGAAGGAAATATTTTTGAAAATTGGCAATGAGAAGGTCAATAAATGGCCTCACCTTGAATAATTTGTCATGATTTGGGTTGTCCCTCGGCACAGCTCTCGAGTTGTCATTGAGGTGAAAAAAATGCAAAATTTGTAAAAACCTGTCTCTTGACATGATCTCTCTGAATCCAGGCATCTCAAATACTTTATCATTTGTCCAGTAAGATGAATAGCTTGGACGTTTGGTGACTCCCATGGCTAACAAAATTGATAAAAATGCCCTGATCTCACCTGGTGAAACATTTTTCCACTGCCGAAAATTTGAAAATTGTTTCAAGTTTTCTTTGCCACCAACTGAAACAAAATACTGGTCGGCATATACCTTTGTTTGTGTGACCATCAAATTGATAATTTCATCATTGAAAAACAAACTAAAAATATCGTACTCACTTGCGTTTTCCAGTATGTCTTGTGGTCCCGAATTCTGTCTAAAATCAAAAAGCCAGCCGTGATCATATGCATTTTGCATTGGGTCGCCAATGTTTACACCCTCGCTTTCCTCCTCACTTTCGTTTTCACTCAATTCATCACCATTCATTCCTTCTGTCATTCGCCCTAACGCTTGCCGATATTCGACATCGGTAAAACCTTCAAACTCACCATCACTTTCGCTGTCAGAATTGCCGAAAAATTCATTCAAATCGCCGGCAGCCGCCATTTTTGTTGCTTACGCGATGTAAAAATCCGTCAAAAAAAACCCGGTGTTTACAAACACAAATTACCGATCGATATTCAACTCTGACAGTTCAAGTCTTCCGCCATATGCAATCCAGAATGTTCCCTAAATATAATTGACATGTCATTTCCTCCCAAGATTCATTAGAAACTGCGGGAAATACGATTTAGTAAAGCAGGTCCCAATGGCGAGATATCTCGCCTGCAGTAGTGAAGCACTTGCGTGACGTCGGTGAGATATCTCGCCTGCAGTAGTCAGAAGGTTAAATATACTGATGTTAAAAACAATAAGGGATCAAACAAATGGTAATAGCAAATAGTGACTGTAACCTAATCCTTTAACGGGGCGGGACTTAGCCCAGTGGTAAAGCGTTCGCTTGATGCGCGGTCGGTTTGACATCGATCCCTGTCAGTGGGCCCATTGGGCTATTTCTCGCTCTAGCCAGTGCTCCACGACTGGTATATTAAACCGTGATATGTATTATCCTGTCTGTGGGCCCATTGGGCTATTTCTCACTCTAGCCAGTGCACCATGGCTGGTATATTAAACCGTGATATGTGTTATCCTGTCTGTGGGCCCATTGGGCTATTTCTCGCTCTAGCCAGTGCACCATGGCTGGTATATTAAACCGTGATATGTATTATCCTGTCTGTGGGCCCATTGGGCTATTTCTCGCTCTAGCCAGTGCACCATGGCTGGTATATTAAACCGTGGTATGTGTTATCCTGTCTGTGGGATGGAGCACATAAAAGATCCCTTGCTGCTAATCGAAAAGAGTAGCGTATGATATGGCAACAGCGGGTTTCCTCTCTCAATATCTGTGTGGTCCTTAACCGCATGTCTGACGCCATATAACCGTAAATAAAATGTGTTGAGTGCGTTGTTAAATAAAACATTTCCTTCCTTCCTTCGTAATCCCTTGACCATGTTACTGACTGTCAGTTCATTACTGTTGATATTGAATGCCACCGTAAAACTATATGCAATATGGACTATACTACACTGGTAGTGAATTCCATGTTTTCTTTTATGTCTTTCCATCTGTATGAAGCAAACCCTGAGTGTTCTGCAATTGCACCGACCAGTGATCCATAACTGGTTCAACAAAGGCCATTGTTTGTGCTATCCTGCCTGTGGTAAGTTCAAATAAAAGATCCCTTGCTGCCTGTCGTAAAAGAGTAGCTTATGTGGTGACAGCGGGTTTCCTCTAAAAAATACAGTGTCAGAATGACCATATGTTTGACGTCCGATGATAAGATAAAAAATCAATGTGCTCTAGTGGCATCGTTAAATACAACAAACTTTACTGTATGAAGCAATGTTTAACGTTGATTTAATCTTCAGACCTGGAGCCCGGCACGGTCTATCAGGTGATAGTTTTGGCTGGTACCAAGGTCGGCTTCCCGGATGTCAAGGATGAAAGATGGAAGTGGGTAACACACAAGACTCCAGTCTCCGATGTATGTAAGTAAAATACACCGCTCTTACGTATTAGTTTCCGACTGGTCCTACTGGGGACTGTAAGTTTCTCTTCTTTCCTTCCGTCTGTCAGTCTCACACATGGTTTTTTCCCCCCGCAGTGCTTTAAGATACTGAGCTGAAATTTATGTGTATACCTTTATCATGTTCTCTCTCTCTCTCCCCCTCTCTCTCTCTCTCTCTCTCTCTCTCTCTCTCTCTCTCTCTCTCTCTCTCTCTCTCTCTCTCTCTCTCTCTCTCTCTTCCCCCCACCCCCTTCTCTTTCCCTCTCCCTCCCTCTCCCTCCCTCTGTGTATACCTTTATCATGTTCTTTCTCTCTCTCCCCACCCTCTCTCTCTCTCTCTCTCTCTCTCTCTCTCTCTCTCTCTCTCTCTCTCTCTCTCTCTCTCTCTCTCTCTCTCTCTCTCTCGTTTTATATGGACTCCTAACTAGCAACAATTTCCTGAATTTAGTCTGTAATGTTTTTTGTTTTGTTTTTGTATTCAAAGTGCCAGCTCCGAGACTGCAGATCAGGTTTGTGAATGCGACGTGTGTCATATTGACGTGGTCGATAGAAGGTGACGCGTCGAATATCCGCAGCTATGACATCGTGCTGAGGAACTTGAAGAATGGCGACGATGTCATTAGAGATGTCCACATAGTATCGCCCGCACTCAAGCACGTCTTGTGTGGTCTGGGTAAGTACCAGATTTAGATTAATTTCGACTCCTGGCCATAACATGTCTTGTGTGGTAAGAACAGGATTGAGTTTAATTTCGATCCCTGTCTATAATAGTCCACATCGCATTGCGATAAATAAAACATTTTCTTCCTTTCCTTCATAGATAACCTGTGTAGAAAAATAATAATTTGACTAGGGCTGTTCGAAGCTATGTTAGCGCTATGAAATCACAAAACCATTGTAGTCAGTGACGTCACTACAGTTCATGTCATAGTGACATCATAGCCTACAATGGTTTTACCATGTCGTAACACTAAGATAGCTTCGAAAATATGGGCCTTGTTTATTAAAATGTTGAAAAATATATATTTAAAATTACAGAAAATGATTCAACATATGAGATCATATTATTAAAATATCGAAAAATATATATTTAAAATTACAGAAAATGATTCAACGTACGAGATCACAATCCACGCTAATGGTATCGGCTCGCAGAAGTTTGGCACAGTGACCGAAGAGTTCCGAACGACCGACAAAGCTATCTACCCTGTCCCGCAGAATCTGTCGGCGGAGGTTCTCGATCTGTCGTCACGGGTAAAGATCACCTGGGAGTACACGGGGTTGCTGGGTTCAGCGGTCTCCTTCACCGTGTGTTACAGGCTGGATAACTACCGCGTTGATGATGGGAGACAGTGTCGGAATAGGTCAGTAATTCTAGTTAAAGGGGGGGGGGGGGTTGGGGCAGGGCGTAGCTCAGTGGTGCAGCGCTCGCTCGATGTGTGGTCGGTCTAGAATCTATTCCCATCGGTGGGTCCATTGGGCTATTTCTCATCACAGCCAGTGCACCACGACTGGTATATCAAAGGCCGTGATATGTACTATCCTATCTGTGGGATGGTGCATATAAAAGATCCCTTGCTGCTAATCGGAAAGAGTAGCCTATGAAGTGGCGACAGCGGGTTTCCTCTCTCAATATCTGTGTGGTGCTTAACCATATGTCCTACGCCATATAACCGTAATTAAAATGTGTTGAGTGCGTCATTCTTGTTAAAGGTGCAGACCCTAGTTTCAGCCAGTGAAAATGGAGTCTTAAGTTTAGTTAATCTACTAACTTTTAACACATTTGGATTTCACTGTAACAGAGAGAAAATAAAAGTGTGTGATATTTAAATAGGGATATAGACTAGAGCTAGGGGGCATGACATAGTCCAGTGGTAAAGCACTCGGTTGATCCCAGTTCGTAAGCCCATTGGGCTACTTTTCATTCCAGTTAGTGCAAAATCACGGGTATAACAAAGGCTGTGGTATGTGCTATCCTGTCTGTGGGATGGTGCATGTAAAAGATCCCTTGCTACTAATGGAAAAATGTAGCGGGTTTCCTCTCTAAAACTATATGTCAGAGTTACCAAATGTTTGACATCCAATAGCCGCTGATTAATAAATCAATGTACTCTAGTGGTGTCGTTAAACAAAACAAAGTTTAGGTTTCTAATTCTTATTAAAGGTGCTGACCCTAGTTTCAGTTCGTGAAAATGGACAGTTTGCGGATGATTTTTTTTGTTCATACCCCGATGAATGTAAAAGAAATAACAGACAATCCCTGATAATATTTCTGTTATAAAATGAAAATCACTTCAGGGAATGAAAAAAAGTTATGTGTTTACAGTTTCGGATTTAAACGGTGTTCGGCCTTTCATGTAGGATTTCAAACTAATCTCAAACTAATTTATGTTGTGTTTTTATAGTAAAAAAATACAGTTAAAACAAATTGATAATTTTTCTCTTTTATTTTTGTTTTGTTTTCAGTAACAAGAAAAGTATTACTATTGAAAACCTGGAGCAGAACAAGAGATACAGATTTGTTGTCGTGGCGACAGTGGATGGTCACAAGAGCCAAGAGAGTGAACCCTACTTGTTCGTAGTGACCTACAACAATAAAGGTATTGATTACTCAATGGTTTTGTCTCGGTGGCGTAGTGGTTAAGCCATCGGACTACAGGCTGGTAGGTACAGGGTTCGCAGCCCGGTACCGGCTCCAACCCAGAGCGAGTTCTAAAGGGCTCAGTGGGTAGGTGTATGACCACTACACCCTCTTCTCTCTCACTAACCACCAACCAACTAACAACTAACCCACTGTCCAGGACAGACAGCCCAGATAGCTGAGGTGTGTGCCCAGGACAGGGTGCTTGAACCTTAATTGGATATAAGCACGATAATAAGTTGAAATGAATGAATGAATGAATGAGTGTTTTTTTTAACCTCCGCGGAGCTTTTCTAATCCCAATCTATCCAGCATCCGCCTGTCCATCCGTCTGCGGGCAGGATTTAGCTCAGTCGGTTGAGTGTTTGCTTGCTTGAGGTGCTTGCGTCGCAGGATCAAACCACCTCGGTGTATCCATTCAGCTGATTGTTTTTTGTTTTTTGTTCCAACCATTTTTTAGTACAACCCAACACCCTCACATTTATCAACAATCACAGGATTTGAGGTGTTAACTTCTCCATCAAAAGTTGGGTGCACCTCGAACTTTAACTCAGCCGGAAGTTATTTGTTTTAGCGCTGCCTATAGGCTCGAAAGTCGAGATACAAGTTAATAAATGTCATGCAAATTGTACCAGAGATTTGAGCCTCGAGTTTTATAAGGGCTAGCTCTGGATGATCAGAACATTTTGACAAATTATCTCAAAAATCTATAAAATGTCACTTTTGTTTTCACCAAATTAAAATGGGCGGGATGTAGTCCAGTGGTAAAGCATTAGCTTGATGCGTGGTCAGTCTGGGGTCGATCCCCGTTGGTGGGCCCCATTGGACTATTTCTCGCTCCAGCCAGTGCACCACGACTGATATATCAAAGGCCATGGTATGTGTTATCCTGTCTGGGGGATGGTGCATATAAAAGATCCCTTGCTGCTAATCGAAAAGAGTAGCCCATGAAGTGGCGACAGCGGGTTTCCTCTCTCAATATAATATGTGTGGTTCTTAACCATATGTCTGACGCCATATAACTGAAAATAAAATGTGTTGAGTGCGTCGTTAAATAAAACATTTCCTTCCTTCCTTCACTCATCCATCCCATGCCATTTGCATATGTCGTAAACTAGCTGATTGTGTTTTGTTTTGTTTTGCAGTTCCAAGTGCCCCAACCAACATCACATACCGACTACTTTCTGCTGAGGCAATAGAACTGCAGTGGAAGCCGCCGAAATCGCCCAATGGGAAGATTACGTCTTACATCATTTTCTATGTGTCGAACGATACAAAGCAACATCTGTGGAGAAACTTCACAAAGCCAGGTTTGTGTTCGTGTTGTTAGGCAGGGTTCGAAATATACTGATGGAAAGAAATAAAGAATCACACGGACAGCAACAAGAAATAATAGTAGTGAATTAAAGTTGATGTGTTCCCTTATTATAACTTAATATTCAATTTTTTTATGTGCAGTATTTATTACTAGATTTCAGTGCATTTTGAACATAAATGACATACCAGTAACAGGGCTTGAACTTACGAATTTGTCTCCCACAGCAATTTGTAAAAGAATTGCCATGGATGAAACGATCCAATTTTGAGCCTGCTTATGGCAATTTATTTTTAAGTGTCGTTTTCCGCAAATAAACCTGAATGAAAGGCTGTCTTGTTAAATGTAGACATCTTTTAAATGTGCAAATGTTAAATATTGGCAGATAATTTACACCAGGTATATACATTTCGCTGTTGTTGAGGAGCTTTATCGATGCTCTCTACCTACGGCAATTTATATCTCAATGACGGCAATTGCTGTTGATGCCATCGATAAGTTCGAGCCCTGCTGTAACTGTTTTTGTCTCATTAAACATTTGTTCACATGATTCATTTGTTTGTGCGTGTGTTCGTTCACAGATGAGTTTAAAAGGATTCCGTGCTTTTTGGATTAGAAATATAAGCTTATGAGAAGGAATCCGCAACATATATTTAATTTTTATGATTTTGATGGAATCCTAAAGACATATTAAAAAATTTGCATTGCTTTGCAGGTGCTCTGACGAAGTCCGAGGTGAAGGAACTGAAGGCGGCGGCATACTACTTCAAGCTACAGGCGTGTAACCAGGTGGGAGAGGGCGACATGTCTCATGTGCTCCTCGTCAGACTCGACCAGAAGAGGACCGGTAAGTGCTTACGATCAATAACCGGCCTTGGTGGCGTCGTGGTTAGGCCATTGGACATAAGGCTGGTAAGTAGAGGGTTCGCAGCCCGGTACCGGCTCCCACACACAGCTTGTATGAACAACTCAGTGGGTAGGTGTAAGACCACTACACCCTCTTCTTTCTCACTAACCACTAACTACTAACCCACTGTCCTGGATAGACAGCCCAGATAGCTGAGGTGTGTGCCCAGGACAGTGTGCTTGAACCTTAATTGGATAGAAGCACGAAAATCAGTTGAATGAATATGATCAACACACTCAGTGATTTTTGGTATTTTAAGTTTGTTGTCTGCCAAAAACCCCAATCTTTTAGCTTCTACTAGTTTTCTTAACTGTTCATAGATGTAAAAAAAAGTTCGTTGTCAGTCATCTATTAACTTCGACTAGTTTTCTTACCTGTTCATAAAACATTGAATTACGGGATTGTCTGTTATTTCTTTCACGTTCATTGGGATATGACCCAAAAAAATCATCCGTAAACTGTGAATCGGCAAAGCTGATCTCATATAAGTTTGCGGATGATTCTTTTTGTTTGGACCCTGATGAACGTAAAAGAAATAACAGACAATCCTTATAATTAAATTCAAAGCATAGTTACTAATAATAACATTAAAAGGTCAGACTTAATGTTTTATTATTTTTGGTCTGTAAACAAAGACAACTCTGCCCATACAAAATTACCTTCCCTGACAACATAATTTTTACTTTCATCGGGAAATGAACAAACTGTTGCTATGTCTAGACCAATGGGATGACATTATATTCAGGGCTTCTAGATTATGGTAGCCCCACTCCCATGGCTAGTGATATTCAGTGATGGGCTAGTAAATAATTACTATTCCCATGCCTGACGGTTAGAGAAATGTTCTTTGGTCAAATGTTGCAGTTAAGTCCATTTTATAAATATGAATATTCTGCCTCTACCCCTACCCCTCTTTAGGTGACATATCTGATTATTACTATTATTTAGTAAAATTATATTAACTTAAAGAAAAGTAGGGCTAGTGAATTTTTAATCGTGGCTAGTAAATTTTTAAAATCACTGATCCCATGGCTAGTGGATTTTATAAAGATTGTAGAGAATATAATGGAAATTTAATTATTTATGATTGAAACTTGGCTGCTAGCTTAGACTATTGATTTCTGTACATCCCATATAGTCGTTAATTTGTGACACCCTTAAACTCTGCTCTAGTTTTTCCGACCCTGTATAAACGTTGCCGTGTTTTTGTCCCATGTAGTCGTTAATTTGTGACACCCTTAAACTCTGCTCTAGTTTTTCCGACCCTGTATAAACGTTGCCGTGTTTTTGTCCCATATAGTCGTTAATTTGTGACACCCTTAAACTCTGCTCTAGTTTTTCCGACCCTGTATAAACGTTGCCGTGTTTTTGTCCCATGTAGTCGTTAATTTGTGACACCCTTAAACTCTGCTCTAGTTTTTCCGACCCTGTATAAACGTTGCCGTGTTTTTGTCCCAGATAGTCGTTAATTTGTGACACCCTTAAACTCTGCTCTAGTTTTTCCGACCCTGTATAAACGTTGCCATGTTTTTGTCCCACATAGTCGTTAATTTGTGACACCCTTAAACTCTGCTCTAGTTTTTCCGACCATGTATAAACGTTGCCGTGTTTTTGTCCCATATAGTCGTTAATTTGTGACACCCTTAAACTCTGCTCTAGTTTTTCCGACCCTGTATAAACGTTGCCGTGTTTTTGTCCCATATAGTCGTTAATTTGTGACACCCTTAAACTCTGCTCTAGTTTTTCCGACCCTGTATAAACGTTGCCGTGTTTTTGTCCCATATAGTCGTTAATTTGTGACACCCTTAAACTGCTCTAGTTTTTCCGACCCTGTATAAACTCTGCTCTAGTTTTTCCGACCCTGTATAAACGTTGCCGTGTTTTTGTTTGTTTCTTTTTGAATTGAGATGCGGGATGTGGCCCAGTGGTAAAGCGTTTGCTTGAGGTGCGGTCAGTGTGGGATCGATCCTTGTCATTGGGCCCATTAGGCTATTTCTCATTTCATCCAGTGCACCACGACTGGTATATCAAAGGACGTGGTATGTGCTATCCTTTCTGTAGGATATGGTGCATATAACAGATACCTTACTACTGATGGGAAAAATGTAGCGGGTTTTCTTTCGAAGACCGGCCTCGGTGGCGTCGTGGCAGGCCATTGGTCTATAGGCTGGTAGGTACTGGGTTCGGATCCCAGTCGAGGCGTGGGATTTTTAATCCAGATACCGACTCCAGACCCTGAGTGAGTGCTCCACAAGGCTCAATGGGTAGGTGTAAACCACTTGCACCGACCAGTGATCCATAACTGGTTCAACAAAGGCCATGGTTTGTGCTATCCTGCCTGTGGGAAGCCCAAATAAAAAATCCCTTCTGCCTGTCGTAAAAAGAGTAGCCTATGTGGAGACAGCGGGTTTCCTCTAAAAACATTGTCAGAATGACCATATGTTTGACGTCCAATAGCCAATGATAAGATAAAAAAATCAATGTGCTCTAGTGGCGTCGTTAAATAAAACAAACTTTACTTTTTTACTTTCTTTCGAAGACTATACGTCAAAATTACCAAATGTTTGACATCCAATAGCCGATGATTAATATATCAGTGTAATCAAGTGGTGTCATTAAACAAACCAAAACAAACAAACTCTTAAGACTAAATGCCACAATTACACAATTTTTGACATCCAGTAGACGAATGATTATTAAATCAATGTGCTCTAGTGGTGTCGTTAAACAAAAAACAAACTCTTATAAACAATGTGCTGAGATGTGATGAAATTGAAAAAACAACAACATTCCTTTCATTTCCATTCCCATATTATTAAACATTGTGCTGAGGTGTCGCTAAACAAACATTCCTTTCATTTCATTTCCATTCCCCTATTATTAAACAATATGCTGAGATGGGATGAAATTTAAAAAAGCCGATGATTAATATATCAATGTACTCTAGTGGTGTCGTTAAACAAAACAGGGATGGGATGTAGCTCAGTGGTACAACGCTTGCCTGATGCGCGATCGATCTAGGATCGATTCCTGTCAGTGGGCCCATTGGGCTATTTCTCATTCCAGCCAGTGCTCCACGACTGGTGCATCAAAGGCTGTGGTATGCGCTACCCTGTCTATGGGATGGAGCACATAAAAGATCCCTTGCTGCTAATCGAAAAGAGTAGCCCATGAAGTGGCGACAGCGGGTTTCCTCTCTCAATATCTGTGTTGTCCTTAACCATATGTCCGACACCATATAACTGTAAATAAAATGTGTTGAGTGTGTCATTAGATAAAACATTTCCTGTTCATTAAACAAAACAATCTTTAATTATAACTGTTTATTTTGAATTGCTCGTTTCAGGTGCGAGTTTGTTTGCAAAATCAACTCTGGCCATCGTGATTGGGGTGTCCATCGGAATCGTCTGCATCATCATCTGTTGTATCGTGGTGTTTGTCTTTCGACAGAGGTGAGCAGTTGTAACACCACAGGGTTTAGTAAAGCAGCTAGACCCAGTTAGTGTGAAATATCACTTGACCAGGGCCCTGTTCCACGAAGCGATCTTAGCCCTAAGATCAACTTGTGTGCATAGGGGAGCTATGCGCTTAAGGTAATCTTAGGGCTAAGATTGCTTCGTGGAACGGGGTCCTGTTCTGTTAACTTTTGACATTTTTCCACCTGTTACATTGGACTGGTCTGTTTAGTAAAGCAACTTAACCTAGTTAGTGTGAAATATAACTTAACTTGACCTCTAATGTTTGACATTTTCCACCTGTTACATTGGACCAGTCTGTTTAGTAAAGCAACTTAACCTAGTTAGTGTGAAATATAACTTAACTTGACCTCTAACGTTTGACATTTTCCCCCTGTTACATTGGCCCAGTCTGTTTAGTAAAACAACTTAACCTAGTTAGTGTGAAATATAACTTAACTTGACCTCTAACGTTTGACATTTTCCACCTGTTACATTGGACCAGTCTGTTTAGTAAAGCAACTTAACCTAGTTAGTGTGAAATATAACTTAACTTGACCTCTAATGTTTGACATTTGACTTGTCTGTTTAGTAAAGGAACTTTACCTAGTTAGTGTAAAATATAACTTAATTTGACCTTTTAACTTGTGACATTTTCCACCTGTTGCATTGGACCAGTCTGTTTAGTAAAGCAACTTAACCTAGTTAGTGTGAAATATAACTTGACCTGTCCTCTAACTTTTGACATTTTCCACCTGTTACATTGGACTGGTCTGTTTAGTAATGTAACTCTACCCAGTTAGTGTGAAATATAACTTAATTTGACCTTCTAACTTGCGGCATTTTCCACCTGTTACATTGGGCTGGTCCGTTTAGTAAAGCCACTCAAACCAGTTAGTGTAAAATATTTTCTTTTTAACTTATCCTGACCTCTAACTTATGACATTTTCCACCTGTTACATTGGGCTGGTCCGTTTAGTAAAGCCACTCAAACCAGTTAGTGTAAAATATTTTCTTTTTAACTTATCCTGACCTCTAACTTATGACATTTTCCACCTGTTACATTGGGCTGGTCCGTTTAGTAAAGCCACTCAAACCAGTTAGTGTAAAATATTTTCTTTTTAACTTATCCTGACCTCTAACTTATGACATTTTCCACCTGTTACATTGGGCTGGTCTGTTTAGTAAAGCCACTCAACCCAGTTAGTGTAAAATATTTTCTTTTTAACTTATCCACATCGGACTGGTCCAAAAGTAAAAGTAAAGTTTGTTTTATTTAACGACGCCACTAGAGCACATTTTTTTTTCTTCTTATAATCGGCTATTGGACGTCAAACATATGGTCATTCTGACACTGTTTTTAGAGGAAACCCGCTGTCGCCACATAGGCTACTCTTTTTACGACAGGCAGCAAGGGATCGTTTATTTGCACTTCCCACAGGCAGGATAGCACAAACCATGGCCTTTATTGAACCAGTTATGGATTACTGGTCGGTGCAAGTGGTTTACACCTACCCATTGAGCCTTGCGGAGCACTCACTCAGGGTTTGGAGTCGGTATCTGGATTAAAAATCCCATGCCTCGACTGGGATCTGAACCCAGTACCTACCAGCCTGTAGACCGATGGCCTGCCACAACGCCACCGAGCTTCCCAACAGCTGCTTGGCTAGAATCTTTTTCTTTTCCAATAGTGGATGGGGCGTAACTCGGTGGCAAAGCAGTAGAATGCTGATGCACAGTCAGTCTAGGATCGATGCCTGTCGGTGGGCCCATTGGGCTATTTCTTGTTCCAGCCAGTGCACCACGACTGGTATAACAAAGGCTATGGTATGTACTACCCTGTATGTGGGATGGTGCATATAAAAGATCCCTTGCTGCTAGCCCTGGGTACTTGAATAATTGACTGTGTCTTACTTGTTATGAAGTTTGGCGTGCCATCCATTCACTCTTCCTTCGCTCCAGCCAGTGCACCACAACTGGTACATCAAAGGCCGTGGTATGTGCTATCCTGTCTGTGGGATGGTGCATATAAAAGATCCCTTGCTGCTAATCGAAAAGAGTAGCTCATGAAGTGGTGACAGCGGGTTTACTTTCTCTATATCTGTGTGGTCCTTAACCATATGTCCAACGCCATATAACCGTAAATAAAATGTGTTGAGTGCATCGTTAAATAAAATATTTCCATCCTTCCCTGTGTGGAAGGACTAGTTGACATCATCGTTGGTTTTGCGTACTGTATCATTGGCCTGTTTGTTTTCAGATGCCTGAATCAAAGCGAACAGTGTAGCCACTCTCCTCCCACTTTCCACGGCAACGGTCACCTTCCCTGCAATGGCAACGGACATGCCCACCCGACGACCAATGTGGAGCTGAAGGAATGGGAGGTAACTCCGATGCTGACACAGATGCTTGAGAACGAACAGTCGGATTCTAAGGTAGGAATGCTATAAAAATTCAAAAAATGTGAAGAAGAATTTTTTTTTTTAATAAATGAAGGGGTAGAATGTTAATATGGGGGGTGGGGGTGGGGTGTATGAACTGTCTGATTCTGGATTAAAAATCTCATGCCTCGACTGGGATCTGAACCCAGTACCTACCAGCCTGTAGACTGATGGCCTAACCACTACGCCACCAAGGTAGGTAAACAAAATCACTAAATGTAGAGGTTGAATTGTAATGGTGGTGGGGGTGCATGGCAAGTGTTGGGTTTAGTTTATTAACCAGAATAAGGGCACCCAGGTAAGTTGGACGGATGCCAAGGCAAAAATGGTTGCAAGCATATTTAGGTAATAAAAATGCGATATACAGGAAGGGCGTGGTGGTGGCAAATGAGGTAGGGCACCGTGTTATGTGTTTTTTGCCGTAGAAACTGTCAGATTGTGGCGAAACAGAGGCAAAGTAAGGAAGGACGACAACAGCATCTTCTGTCGGCCACTGTACATGTACAGACTTTAATGTTAGATACGTGATGGAAGCCATGTTAATTATTTTCTGTTTGAGACAGGTCTTACCTCCCGTCTTTTTAATCCCCTACTGGGTGTATACTACCAAATCAAATCCCATAGACAACAGTAGTAACATATGGCTAAAATTCCTACCTGCAGTGTATCAATCGACATAAACACCACGGACATAAATACTACCACCCCTCACCCTTAAAGTGAATCAGAAAAAATTGGGGGCCAGGCTGCTCATTTCTGAGATAACGGATAGAGTCTATGACTACCCTAGTTCCGCACAAAAGTTTAGTACTTTTTTTTTAAAGGTACCCATACATGTTTCAAACACAAGGCTACTTGACACAGTGATACTAGATGAAATAAAATTGCATAAATGTTTTGCCCAGATGAAACTTTTGGTTATTGGTTTAGTACTTACCTACATGACCAACCGTAGGAGGTTATAGGTTTTGTCTCTGTCTGTCCCACATATAGTTTTTCAATGCCTTAAGATATTGAGCTTTATTATGTGCTATATAAGCTTTATACTGACAGATCAGGTTTGACTTCCATGGCGATTTACCCTTTTTTTTTTTTTTTTTTTTAGAGTTATGGCCTTTGAACTTATTTTCTGATATTTGTTTTTCAAGATATTAAGACCGGCCTCGGTGGCGTTGTGGCAGGCCATCGGTCTACAGGCTGGTAGGTACTGGGTTCGCATCCCAGTCGAGGCATGGGATTTTTAATCCAGATACCGACTCCAAACCCTGAGTGAGTGCTCCGCAAGGCTCAATGGGTAGGTGTAAACCACTTGTACCGACCAGTAATCCATAACTGGTTCAACAAAGGCCATGGTTTGTGCTATCCTGCCTGTGGGAAGCGCAAATAAAAGATCCCTTGCTGCCAATCGGAAGAGTAGCCCATGTAGTGGCGACAGCGGGTTTCCTCTCAAAATCTGTGTGGTCCTGAACCATATGTCTGACGCCATATAACCGTAAATAAAATGTGTTGAGTGCGTCGTTAAATAAAACACTTCTTTCTTTCAAGATATTAAGCTGCAAGTTTGTTAATAGTTTTTTCATGCACTGTTTTTCATGGTGATTTACCCATTTTTGGTGAAGTCATGGCCCTTGAAATCAGGAGATAAGAAAACAAATTGTTCTCAGTAGCGGACATGTACTTGATTTAGCAGTACTCCCAGAATGCTTGGTCGGTTTGGGATCGATCCCCATCAGTGGGCCCATTGCGATATTTCTGGTATGTGTTATCCTGTCTATGGGATGGTGCATATAAAAGATCCCTTGCTGCTAATTGAAAAGAGTAGCCCATGAAGTGGCAACAGCGGGTTTCCTCTCTCAATATCTTTGTAGTCCCTAACCATATGTCTGATGCCATATAACTGTATATAAAATGTGTTGAGTGCGTCGTTAAATAAAACATCTCCTTCTTTCCTTCTTCGACTGAGTGGGAAGCAAATGCACACTTTGCTTTCTAGTATATCAGCTTCACATACAGCTTTTGCTTGTTATTATTTATTTTTTCCACAGTATATTCCAGGTATATTGCAAATTCTTCATTTTCAGGAGTGATAATACACATGTTAATCTTTTATCCGCAGACACTGGACTTTTCCTCATACCGTATATTGCCGTGTATTAGCCGACTTTTGAAGTCTAGAAATACTTTCCAAAAGAAGAGAGTCGGCTTATACACGGAGGCAACAAATTGGTTCATAAAATTCCGATTGAAAACACTCACGACCCCGACTAACAAATTTTGATCAGACCCATATATCTTTCACAGCTTATGTAACAATAATTTGTGCACAGTATAAATAATACACCCCATCATGCAATATTATGTAGTTTTTTGTTCTTGAATGCATTAATAGTTTGATGATGAATAATAAAAATTACTTGTTTTATTGTCATTTCAATGGTAAAAACGTGTTCCGCCATCTTTGTTTGACACCTCTGTTTATATCATTTTGTAAGCTCTTATTTGATTGGATTACACAATTTTGTGTAAACAACAGCCATGGACTACAGAATCGTTTTTCTGTGTGGAGGGGAAAACAGGGATTAAACATGCCTTAATGAGTTTATTATTTGCTGTCTAGTGAATAATTTAATTACTTATGTGCAATGATATGTTGTTACAGCTTGAATTGTTTATTTTCCTGTTATGATTTATCAGTGCTAAATTATTTTTGCACGGCATGGAAGACGTTAGCATTGAGATGACGATTACCGTGTCTGTTATAATTAAAGGGGAAAAAATACAATGACAAAGAAAGGCACAAGTCTATCTGTTGACAGTATTATTGAAACCAATACAATGTACAACTGGACAAAAGATGACTTCGCCTTATACACGAGGCCGATGATTTTGTACTTGATATTTAGGATCAAACTAAGAGGTTGGCTTATACAAGGAGTCGGCTAATACACGGCAATATATGGTAGTTTAATAAGGAGTTTAAGTAGGAGTTTAATTAGGCTTTTAATTCTGAGCCCAATTTCTAGAACTGTTTCTCAATTTATTGTTCTTGCTTTTAGCTTAAATTCTGGAAAGCAAAGATTTATTCTCACTCCACAGAATGAAATTCGAGCCCTGATGACTATTAGGTGTAATTTCAGGGCTAGCTCTGGGTGCGAAGAACATTTCGCCAAATTATCTCTTAAAGGCATACTGTCACAGATTTAAGGACCTTATTTTTCCAAAAGTGGATAATAAATGAAAATTACATCAATGTTTGGAAACCAAATCTGGCTACTGAATCACCGTAACTAAACCATGATGGAGTGAAATCCATGTCAATCCTCTTGGCAATGTTAATTTTTAAATTATGGACCATTGCCATAATTCAATTATTTTTTACAAAATGTCATTAATAAGTGGAGTATGATGGTTAATTAGATTGTTGAATAAAGTACATTTTGGGACAAATCAAATAGTGGTCTGTGACAATATGCCTTTAAACTTAAAAAAGAGCAGAAAACCGATTTTATTTTTTGAGCAAAATATTAATTATTTTGCTAAATTGAAATAAAATTTGCCAATTTAAAAAAAAATCTGCCATTTTCTAGCCCTGTATTTGATCTAATATTATGTCATATTATATAAACTTAAGAATATTCTGTAGACGTTTTGTTTTTAATAAAAGTACTGCTTAAATCATAAATAATTTTGTCCAAGCCAGAAGGAACTGTATTTAAGTTATGCCAGCTTAGATATTGCTGTGGTTAAGTACTATTCTCAGAACTTTAAAAAAAACCCGAAACAAATAACCCACCTACCCAAACACCCCCCCCCCCCCCCTCCCCCCGAAAAAAACAAGAACCCAACAACCCCATAACAACTTCTGGCTCTAATGGGTAAAATTACAAACTTTAGAAAACCCAACTATGGGTGGGTGGTTCACTTTATAGTTGAGTTGTGTACTGTAAGAAGTATCTACAGTCATCGACGTCGTGTTACTATATGTAACTCTTTACTCTCTTTGTAGGGAGGAGGAAATTTAATCGTAACGCCAAACGGGGTCAAGGTTAATGGTCTTCTGCAAGGCTTTCAGAACGGCCACCTTCCTAATGGACACGTGACCTCGCTCGAAGGTCATGGCCATCTCGAGGGCGTGGCCAATTGTGAGGTAATGTTCTTTTTTTTTCTGTGTGTACTGTTACTTCCATTAGGAAAATTTCATTTTGTTTTGGGGGGTATTCATTCATTCATTCGTAGCCCAGTGGTAAAGCACTCGCTCGATGTGTGGTCAGTCTGGGATCAATCCCTTTCGGTGGACTCATTGGGCTATTTCTCGATCCAGCCAGTGCACTACGACTGGTACATCAAAGGCTGTGGTATGTGCTATCCTGTCTATGGGATGGTGCATATAAAAGATCCCTTGCTGCTAATTGAAAAGAGTAGCCCATGAAGTGGCAATAGCTGCTTTCCTCTCTCAATATCTGTCTGGTCCTTAACCATATGTTTGACGCATATAACCGTAAATAAAGTGTGTTGAGTGCGTTGTTAAATAAAACATTTCTTGTTACTTCCATTAGCAATATTTAATTTTGTGTTGGAGGTATCCATTCATTCATTCATTCATTCATTTCAACTTGTTTTGTGCTTATGTCCAATTAAGGTTCAAGCATGCTATCCTGGACACACACTCATTTATCTGAGCTGTCTGTTCCAGGACAGAGGGTTAGCAGTTTATTGTTAGTGGTTAGTAAGAGAAGTCGGTGTAGTGGTCTTACACCTGCCCATCTAGTCATTAAACTTCCTCTAGGTGGGAGCCAGTACCTACCAGCCTCAAGTCTGGTGGCTTAACCACTAAACCCCTGAGGCCGGTGTGTTGGGGTATGATTTAGTTTTTTTGCTTTTTATACGATTACAGTTTTTGGGTGGGTTTTTTTTTTGTATAGGGCAGTGTAGGGGGTTTGCATAATATAAATTTTTAAAAACGTATACTGAATTACCATTACACCCCTGATGCTGATGTGTTGGGGTATGATTTTCTTTTTGGCTTTTTATACGATTGTAGTTTTGGGGTGGGTGGGGGGATTGGGGGAGAGTTATGGGTCAGAGTAGGGGGTTTGCATAATATTAATTTTTAAAACATTGTAGACTGAATGAAAATCATATTTGGTAGTTTTCAGCTCTTTAGATATCATTTCAGCTTGTCTTGTCTTTACAAAGTAACAAGGTGAGAGACCGGTATAACGTTTTCGATGGTGAGGCTTGGTAGGTACCGGGTTCGCATCCTGGTACCGGCTCCCACCCAAAGGAAGTTTAATTATATGCACCATCCCACAGACAGGATAGCACATACCACAGCCTTTGATATAGCAGCAGGGGCGGGACGTAGTCCAGTGGTAAAGCACTCACTTCATGCACTCACTTCATGTGTGGTCGGTCTAGGATCGATCCCAGTCAGTGGACTCATTGGGATATCTCTCGTTCCAGCCTGTGCACCTCGACTGGTATATCAAAAGCCATGGTATGTGCTATCCTGTCTATGGGATGGTGCATATAAAATATCCCTTGCTACTAATGGAAAGTTTACTCTCTATGACTGTCAGAATCACCAAATGTTTGACATCCAATAGCTGAAGATTAATAAATCAATGTTCTCTAGTGGTGTCGTTAAACAAATAGAAATTTATCACCTTGTGCGTTAGCTCAGCGTTAAATTTTCACGTTTATCTCCATTTCTCACAAACTATAAATTCTAGATGAATGATAATTGGTTATGGTTGCACCTATGGATAAACATCACAAAGCATGTGAAATTTTTTAGTTTAAATTTTTTTTTCTTTTCTTTTTATTATATATATTTTTTATTATTATTATTTTTAAAACATGCATTAAGAATGAATATCTATGGATGCAATTTTTAGTGATATCTAATACGTTTATGTCAGGCGAGACATTTAATGCTGCTTAATTTGTGTTTTCAAATTGGTGCCATGCTCATCTCCAACAGATGTGGTGTGTCTGTTTCTGTATGCAGGGGTGCAGAAAGTACTCGCCTGCTTGCCAAAAGCTGGTAAAAATTCTGACGGATGAGTTAAAAAATGCAACAACCAGTCCGTCGTGCGATCTGTTTTTTTCTGACTAACTGTAATTTTCCATTAAATCTGCGACAGCGCATCGGTCATGCCAGAATTTAAAACCATTCAAACAAACTGTTCAGAATGATGATGAAATATGTAATACATGTACAGCACTGACAACAGAGGATAGCGGAGATCCAAATAATCAACTGCCTATGCACAACATTCAGTCGGTCAAAGGTCAATACTACTTAGAAATGGCTTGTTAACGTTCAACTGGCCTCAGTGGCAACCAGTAATCCATAACTGGTTCAACAAAGGCCATGGTTTGTGTTATTCTGCCTGTGGGAAGCGTAAATCGGAAAGAGTAGCCCATGTAGTGGCGACAGCGGGTTTCCTCTCAAAATCTGTGTGGTCCTTAATCATAAGTCTGACACGATATAACTGTAAATAAAATGTGTTGAGTGTGTCGTTAAATCAAACATTTCTTTCTTTCTTTGTTAACGTTCAAATTATGTTGCCGGTTTTCAATAGATTGGTCTGTTAAATACTTGTGGGATGTCACTTAAATTTTGTAAATCTATATGAATGTAATGATTTGTCAATCAATTTCTGGTGGATTGGTACAAATTCTGACGGACTAGTACATTTTTTTTGGTCCTAGTCTGGCTGGCTAATGAAATATTTTCCATTTCTGCACCCCTGCATATGTGTGACATGAATCTCCAGTTGTATGCCTACAACAGCCGGATTGAGGATGTATATATTTTGTGAGCGTTTAATAGATGCCAGTATTCGAGATTAATGGTATCCCGATATCCCGGGGATACCAGAATTTTATTTTGGATACCAGACTTCAATAACCCAGTATCCCACCGGGATACCATATAATTTTTTTTTTTTTTTTTAATCTTGCGTTTTTATTTTTCGCTGAAACAATGAAAGCAGTAATTTATTGGTGAAATTAAGTCACAGTGTCGTCCAAGTTTGTTACAAGTTTTTTACGATGTTATATATGAATTTCATTTAAGTGGGATACTAAATTCTCAGGTGGGATACCAGATTTTAAAATGTTGGTATCCAACTGGGATACTGCCCAAAATTTGTAATCTCGAACACTGGATGCGTGATGTGTATACATATGTGTGATACCATGGGTGACTGGAAACAAGGGTAACATATTAATGAGTTGCAGAGAGGCTTGAAATTCAGTTTGTGAAGTGGGAAGCTATGATTTCTTCTCGAATATCTATCAGGAAGCAAATGCTAGAAATTGAGAAACAGTTTTAGAAAATTAGACTTGAAATTGGACCCATTATTGGATTTTAATTATATAATTTTTTATATTTAATGTAAATAATCATATTTATATATTTATAGAAAATAGAAATTTGACATTGGTCAAGCTTAGTAGACCAGTTTTTTATTTTAATGTGGCGAAGCATTACAATAATATAGCTAATTTTGAATTTGAATGACGTCAGTTTGCATATCCTTACAATAACCATAAATTGGGTACATTTCCATTTTAAGAATGCTGGAAAAATTCCAATGGAAAATGCTATTGAAATATGGATTTCCAATGAAATTACAGTAAGATATGCTATATTTGTTGTGTACGAAGCCAAAACAAGGTTGCGAAAAGTGACGGTCGTCGACCTTAGTAACTTTCTCAAACACTGTTACATAATGCATATTACTGCTGTGTTTTCCAGGAGCATCGCGGTCTGATTGCAGCAATGCTGGCATCTACTGACGGAAGCCAGACCGGGGACGGCAGCGAGTCTGGTGTGAACATCAGCAATATCAGCAGCCTCAGTCCCGGTGTCGAGTCACTGGAGGACATCGACCGCAGCGCGTCGGAGGACGAAGAGGATGATAACAACAGCCTGCGCGACATTGGCGTCGTCCGCGACTCACGACGCAGCTACAGGGACGTCGACATGCGCGTCATCCCCGGTGAGCCGAAATCTCGCGGTCTTGTTGGCCGCATGGACCAATTTGCCCCTCAGGAAGACGACGAAGAGACGGTTAATATTTCAGCAGATGATGGTCCATGCGGGTCGACGGGTCACCACGGCGATGAGGCATCGTTGTTGCCGTCGACGACGACAATGACATCGCGTCCTGCCCCCGCTATGAAAGCACACCAGCCAACTACCTCATTATCCGGCAGCAGACTTCCTCCTCCTACTTCATGCCGGACCCCCGGACGGAATATTGACGGAGAGGGGTCAGTCGGGTTATCGAATCGTTCGCCCGACGACAATTCGTACCATCGGCCCCCGCCACAGTCCTCGACAGCCAAGACCTCTAGGGCAGCAGTAGCAAAAGCAACAACAACAACAACAACAGCAGCAGCAGCAGCAGCAACAGCAGCATCTCGCAGCGAACCTCAGGGGAAGAAGAGCAAGGCAGATTCGTCATCTACGGGTAGTTCGGCCATTCCTCAGGGAGACAATGTGCATTCTGCATCACCCCATTCACGTTTACCTCAGGGGAACATGGCGCGCCCTGCGCCCGTGTCATCTCTAGCATCTCAGGAGCTGTGTAAAGACTTTATTTCGACGGCGGCTAGGTCAGACAAAGCGACGTCTCGGGTGACTGCCGCGCCTACTTCTGCCGCCGCAACGGGGAAAAGCTCTCAGGAACCAGCTGACGTTTCGACAATGGGAAGTTCGTCCTTACCTCACCCGATACCTCAGTTCTATCGCCAGACTTCGACGCCGAGTGCGTTTGCAGGAAGTGAAGCGGTTTCTATCGTGTAAATAACGAAAACACACACAGACAATTTTTTTTTTTTTTTTTTATTGTGACATGATTTGCAAGGACGACCTGTGTCGACTGTTAATGATATTTTTTTTTTTTTTTTTTTTTTTTTTTTTTTTTTTTTCATATATAAATATTAATGGAAGACATTGTGGGTTGTGGTTACAGAATGGTTAAAAAGACACTGCACACCACATATTGTTTACTTTTGGAGTTACGCGGGTATTATACACTTTTATATTCTCCTTTTTGATTGGTTAATAGACAGTTAACTAGCGATACCTCAAGACTTGCCAGATATTGGTTTACTGTTGCTGTAGCGATGACGTTGCCATAGCGATGACGGCGTCATTATGTTAACAGATTTATAGACGAAAGGAAAAAAATAAAATTATATCTGCCAAACGGGCAGCTTTTTGCTTAATGGTAAACTGTTTAAAAAATGGTCAAAAGTGCCACTTATTTTGTGTAATTAATGATGGAAGAAAGGGAAATGTATTTATTAACAATGCCGATAAACGGGGAAAATATCACCTTTACTTCAGGTTGGGCATGTGTGTTAAAAAAAAAAAAAAAAAAAAAAAAAACACTGCGAAAGTCACATTCTCTTTGCTTGGTTAAGAAGTGGTTTTAGCGATTTCAGTGCTCGACAAGGCATTATGGGTAAAATCCAAGGCAGCTGTTTCTGGACGTACACGCAGTTGTATGTCAGTGCAAATCTCACTCATAAGCAGCGATCTTATTATGCGATTAGTCGTACCGACTTGTCGCCTGCGATCGATTCACACTGTGAGAACACCCAAATTAGAACAACTTTAGTCTTATACCAAAAATTATGTCGGAATCGTACCGATTAAAACATGTTCTATTTCTCACGACAAATCGTAAACTCTCAGCCAGTCAAATCACATTAAAGTACAACCGTTTAGTTTTGTTACTTCCGTGGGTTTTTTTTAAATATGCTTATAAACATGTCACAATGTCTGGATTTCATGGGTCTATAAAACCTAATATTGTCCAGATGTGGTCTATAATTGTTTTGTTACATAGTGCCATCAGTGAATTGTCTGCTTTCATGTTTTCTTTACTTCAATGGAAGTTTATAGGCGATTACATTTCACACAAAATATTTTTTAAACTGATGAGCTTTGTTTGACATCATCAAATCTTATGACATGACGTCGTCAAATCTTATGACTTAGCGTCTTCCCACACACACGATTCGAGTCGCTACGACAAATCGCATATGACAAGTCAGTGCGACTAATCGCATGATGAGAACACCGCTATCTGTCTTGTCCTAGTACGCCGGAATAAAAACATGGCGTTCATACTACACGTATAACAAGGGAGATAAGTACAAAAAAAGGGAGATAAGTACATAAATGAAGACGATTATTTCAACACAGACTGGAGGCATTACTTGTGTTAGGTATTAACCCTTTCATTTCTACCGTCTAAGAGGTGTACTGTCGGTCTATTGAATCGGAGATCTTGGTAGGAATGGAAGGGTTAACGAATTTGAATTATTATATTACGTTTCTCTGTTGTTTCTCCTATAGTGGAAGGTATAGGCGCACGGATTGAGTCTTCAATCGTGGTTAAAGTGTTGTTGTGTGTGACGTCACTGTAGCACGTTGATTAATTAACAAATCATCGTCTTATTGGATGTCGGACTTTTATCAAAGCGACAAATATTTCACTTCTTTAAGTAATGCTCTTTGAAATATTATAACCAGAGAGTTTGGAAAATATGCTCCACCAGCAATTGATTAAAATAATAAATTACTCTGGTCTGAATGAACATTATAAAATATATGCCCCAGATTTGGAAGTTTATTTAACTGAACAAACAATTACAAATAAACCACACACAAAAAATGACTATAAGAACTGAAAATTTGAGTAATTCAGATTTATTCAGGGAACTCATTTCTTTTTACATAACCTTTAATAACCATGGAAATTAATGCATACTCGGAACAAAACAATCATTGTCGCAATTTTCAGAGACCTGTAAAAAAAATTGTGTTGGTTTTTAAAAAAAAAATGGTTACAGGTTTTTGACATTAAAAAGTAATTGATCACAGTTATCATGTTTCCTATACCTTCCACCTCCCCAATTGTAAATGTGTGCCGTTTCTATCTATATATAGAAAATATATGTTATTTTTTGTAAGCTGTCGCTCCAATTAAAGAGGCAGCATGTAAAATAAATATGTATAACAATGTTTCATTGCATTATAGACATCACCAGATATCATGTTTCGATTGGCATAATACACAGGGAATCATGAACGTTTAGGACAGGTGCCCAGTATTGGCAGGTACTATCAATGGCAGGCTATCTCATCCACAAAAGTCTTTTTGAGTTTTAGACTTATCGTCAGAATATACAGTTAGTCTCCTATATGAAGGCTTTAGCCAGGTGGTCACATTAGTGCATGTCCATATTGGTGAGGTGTCCTCAGTAAGAGGTAATTTTGATTGACAAAAAGTGGGTAGATTTACACAAAATGTACTGTAAATCTTCTATGCGGAGACTGGAAATTGGTGGTCACATAAGTCAGGTGCCCTCAGTAGAATCTTATCTTGATCAATGAAAGTCTTAAGTCTGATTTACCAAATCATTCAGGTGTATTGCTGTAAGTAAGCATTTTAATGATATATTTTTATGTCCAGATTCCATGCAGCAATTTGTTTTAAAAAACCCCACCCCAAATCCAAACAAAAGAATTGTGAAAAGCTATAAGACTGTTAATCTGATATTTATTTACCAAATACAAATTGATTTATTTCGCTAAATATATATTTCATATTACGTGTGTCAGGTCTTAATTTGAAACTAACATTTGAAAAGTCTTTTATTTGGTTGATTTTTCGATTTGACAGTGAACATCGTCTCAAGTCCTGAAAAAGCTCTCCAGATTTATTTGTTTTGTCTTAAGATTTTGTTTTGTCTGGATCTGGGTTATAATGATCGATATAGAGGGTAACCAGTTATTAGTTACTACATATAAGGAAGCTTGTTACTGCAGGCACATGTGCAGAAATTTATGCAGGGAGGGGTCTAGGCTATGGCGAGCAAAGTTCTGGGGGGGGGTCGAGTCGTGCTCCATCTGAAAAAATATAACAAAAAGGGAAAATTTGCTTGAGCAACGAGGATTTCAATCCCCGAAAGTGCCCCCCCTCCCTGCACAGGTGCCTGCATTGGTAGTTTTGAAATTTTATTGCCCAACTACTAACAATTCTTTCTGGTCAGGTTAGTGCTTATGTAAGTCTTGCGAGAACATAAAACTCGTTTGACTTGTGATCTATCGAGGGCGACCATTGGTTAGATTCCAACTGTACATAAAAGGAACCTTGCCATTGGTAGAGGTGAGGCTATAAAAATCTGACTTGTTATCTATCGAAGGTGGCTATTGGTTAAGATTCCAACTGTACATAAAAGGAACCTTGCCATTGGTAGAGGTGAAGCTATAAAAATCTGACTTGTTATCTATCGAAGGTGGCTATTGGTTAAGATTCCAACTGTACATAAAAGGAACCTTGCCATTGGTAGAGGTGAGGCTATAAGGTGGCTATTGGTCGAGATTCCATCTGTACATAAAAAGGAACCTTCCCATTGGTAGAGGTTAGGCTATAAAAAATCTGACTTGTGATCTATCAAAGGTGGCTATTGGTCGAGATTCCAACCACATAAAAGGAACCTTGCCATTGGTAGAGGTGTAAAGAGGAGAGTTTGGAGTTTGACATTTCATATCTGGTGATGGAGAAGGCCTGTATGAAGCAGCAGGCAGCTACGTTTGATACGGTTGCTGTAGTTTTTAACGTATTTCATGTTTATTTTTTAATATCACAGTATTTACTGATTGTACATTTTTTTTTTCTGGAATATTGCTAGAGTTGGGCCACCACTGGCATGTGGCGAAATCAGAAGTGGTCAGACGGGTTTTTTAAACCAATTTACACCATCATATGCAAAGGAATTGGAAATTTTTTCTATGCCTTTTTTTTGTTTTAAATTGATGATTTTATTGATAGTTTTGTGAAGGTTTTTGTACAGGAATTGTTTTTCAGATTTTGGCATATATAGTGCATTTCCCGGTGTATCATTGAAAAACATGTGCCTGTAAAATCCTTCCCAGAACCCGCCCCACTACCACCAAATTAATTTGTACAGATGTCAAGATAGCCACATTTAAACACTTATTATTATATATATTTTTTTATTTTTTTTTTTGTAAATTTAAACTAACTTGTTTAGATGTCATGATAGTCAAATTAAATACTTTTTTTTTTTTTTTTTTTTTTTTTTTTTTTAAATTGTAAATTTAAACTAATTCATGCAGATGTCATGATAGCCAAATTAAATAATCTGTTTTTCATCAGCCTTTTAAAAAAAAAACCTACCAAAAAAATCCCAATCCTGCAGTCCCGAAATCGTCTGACAACTTCTTGATTTCGACACGTCGCTAATGTTGGCAGTGCGTACACATGAACGTACGTTGGTGTGTCGCCGCATTGCGGGGTTTAAAATGTTTGGGTGTTACCTCATGTATGTGAAACTACCTCACTGTGGACGCGGTTCAAATCTTCTCAGGGAGCTGTATGTCACCAAACCACGAACCGCGTTCCGCTTGAATGAATTCCGGGATAAACTTCCACGTGCTGAGCCAATTCAATTTATCGGTTGTAGTTGTCAGACAGAAAAGTTTGTTTAAATTCTTTCTGGGTTCATTAATTTATTTATTTTTCATTTAAAAATTTAGTTTCTAGAAGCGGAAATGTTTTAAAATTTTATTTAAAAGAACAAATTTTTCTAGAAAAACAAAGTTCAGACTTTCCTAGAAGGAGAAATGTTGCTTGTAAATTTTATTTAAAAGAGCAGATATTTCCAGAAAAGTAATGATTAAAGTTCAGACTTTCATAGAAGGAGAAATGTTGTTTTTAAATTTTATTTAAAAGAGCAGATATTTCCAGAAAAACATGATTAAAGTTCAGATATTTCTAGAAACACAATTGATTGAAGTTCAGACTTTTCCAGCAGTAATGTTGCTTTAAAATTTATTTAAAACACCAGATTTTTCTAGAAGAACAAATGATTAAAGTTCAAACTTTCCTAGAATCAGAACTGTTGCTAGGGATTATGACTATAAAATGTTTCAATATTAATTTAAACTTTTTAGAAGAGAAATATTATCATGGTTTGTCCTTATATATATAAAAAGTTTTAAAATTCTGTTTTTTTCTAGAAGCAGAAATAATAGATTTTTATGACTTCCTAGAATCAGAAATGTTGCTAGAGATTATGACTATAAAATGTTCAAATATAAATATTGAATTTTTGTAAGCAGAAATATTGTCACGTCATGTCTATATACTATTTTAAAAAAAAAATCCAGGCTTTTCTAGAAGCATAAATAATTTAAAAAAAATTTAAATGTCTTAATTTTATTTATCAAAAACTGCTTTAATAGTAGAAAAATATATGTCTGATACGTTAAAAAACCAAAACTCTTTTGAAGTTCGAAATGGATATTGTAAACAATTTAAAAAAAAAAAAGTCTTAATTTTATTTATCAAAAAACAACTTTAATTGTAGATAATATATGTCTGTTACTTTAAAAAAAAACCCAACAAGAACTCTTTGAATTTCAGAACTGGATATTCTGAACAAATGTTTTGTTTGTTAAATGTCTTAGTGTGACCGTCTTTTTAACACTGTGGTGTGGCAAGTATTGGGTGTTGGGAGATGGGCATTGGCTCGGCACTGGACAAGCGTTATAATTTGGATTATTAATATCATATTCATAACTTGAATGGCTGGCATGCACTTATTTTACACTCTAATCCAGTTCTGTTCAAGCAATGTGGACACTTTTTATACAGGTTCCAACCTTTCCAGTAGTTGAAAATACACACCTTTTAATTTTTGTAAAATTTTAATTTAATTTTTAATTTTAACAATTTTAATTTTAATTTTTTATAGATGTATATTTTGTTTTGTTATTTTTTGTTTTTTAATTTATTTATTTAATTATTATTATTAGTTTTAATATTATTATTATTGTTATTATTAATTTTTTTTTATATATATATTTTTTTTACCGTATTATTTTTAAAAATTATTATTATTATGTTTTTGCTACAATGCTTTAGAAAGTTTAATTTGAATTCATAAAGTTGCTGTGTACAAAAAAAAGAAAAGAATTGTTAATAAGTTTGTATATAATTGTTTAGAAAAAGATAACATTTACTTCTTTTTTTTTTAAAAGAGAAGAATTTCTCTGTTTTTAGCACTGCTTAAATTAAAAAACGATTTTTTTTTTTTTTTTTTTTTTTTTTTACAGTTAGTGCAGGAACTGTGTTATTAACCACGTTGTATAGAAACCAAATAGTATTTCATTTGGCAGCTGTTAAATAAAGTTTCATAATTGTAAAACAATATAAGTACTGTAGACAATTGCATAAAGTATAATACATTTTATTATTATTATTTTTAATCATCTTTTGTATTTTATGGGTTTTTTGGTTTGTTTTCTTTTTCTTTTTGTTTGATAATCGAGATAATAACATCTTATTTTAAAAATATTTTTAATGCTGGCTGTTAAAAAACAAGAAGATTTAAAATGTGATGTTTTTTTACATACTAGAAAGGTTGGTAAAGCTATTGTTGCTTTTGGTATGTTTTAACTGTCAGGTACATGTACATGTATTTTTATAAAATAGACCATTCGAGATGGCAAACGCAGATTTCATTTTGTTTAGCAAATAGTTGTATAGTTGTCTATGTTGTATTGTTAACACAAATATTTATGCCTATATTTTTGTGTGTGTCTCTCTCGCTCGCTCTCTCTGTCTTTGTCTCTCTCTCTGTGTCTCTCTCTCTTTCTCTCTCTTGCTCCCTCTCCCCCCCCCTCTCTCTCTCTCTCTCTCTCTCTGTCCATCTCTATCTATCTCTCTGTTTTTTTGTCTCTTTCTACATGTTTCTTTCTCTCTTTTCTCTCTCTCTCTCTCTCTCTCTCTCTCTCTCTCTCTCTCTCTCTCTCTCTCTCTCTCTCTCTCTCTCTCTCTCTCTCTCTCTCTCTCTCTCTCTCTCTCAGATTTGTTAGCTCAGAAATGTAAATTGTTATTTTACCTACATTTTGCCAGATTGCTATGTCAAAAGTTTGAAATATTACCACTCGCGTAAGGTTTTTTTCTGCCGAACCTGTTGTGAATTTCTTTATATTGTTAATGACTCCTTTGTGTCTCTCTCCCTGCAAAGTTTACTGGTGGGGAAAAATATAAAATGTTACCATTAAGAAAATGTGTTTTAATTTTTAATTTTGGGTTGGGGATTTTTTACCAAATTGTTTGGTATGAAGATTTAAATTGTTATTGCTTTCATAAATCTCTCATTCCTCGAAGGTTTTTTTTTTTTTTTTTTTTTGAAGTTAATGGTCTGTTAATAAACACTTTTCCTACTAGTATAAATGTCTGTTTCTGCCAAGTTAAAACATTAAAATTGTTACTATTACTTAAAATATCTTTTATCTAGTATGAACATTTTAACTTAGTAATGCTGATGGTAAGATTAATGTTAATTTTGGACTGTCTAGTGCAGAAATTTAACTAATTACTACATACATAGATAACATTTTCCAGTATCCCACTGAAGTACTTAGTATTATTTGTTTTAGGGAAGGGGGGGGGGGGGACCAGTGGAGGGGTCAAAACTGTGAGTGCAAAAATGTGTATTTTGTATAACCCTTTTCATGTTCTTCCTGCCAAAACTGCTAATGTTAAAATTAATTTGTCATTAATTTATATATATATATATATATATATATATATATATATATATACACCACCCCCCCCCCCTCCCCCGAAAACCTCCCTCCACCTATTACTACCTTTATTTTCCGTTGTCTCTATTTTCTCTAGTTTTTATTCTTTACATTTTTCAAATAGTTTTACACTCTCCAGAGTTTGTTAAGACTTTTATTGTTAACAGGTAGCAATAATGCTTATTGCATGAGTTGATTACAGAAATACTGCAGCTGTGATTGGGCAGCTTTTGTCACTGCTGGCTGGGTATCTTGATATGATTTGGGGTTCATATTTTTAACTCTGTGTTTTTTTAACTATATAATATGCTAAAATGTTTGTACCAAGTGTAAAAATATTTATTTTTTAAAACCAGACAGATCTGATGCTATTGCTAACAATTTTTACACATTCAGGTAAAGTTGTTAATTAGTTTTAATGTTTACCTCAGAATTTTGTAACTATGTTTTTTTCTTAATGTCTTTTTTCTTAGGATCTGCAGATTGTTTTTTTATGAACCAATCACATGATTTTTAAAATTGCAGCCGTTTGATGTCTATGATGTTTTTAAGCCAATCGTGAAACATTATTAATTGGTCATGTAGTTGAATAGATTTTTAAAATGTGTGAATTGAGTAGCCATTGGTTTGTCTAGCAGTTGTTTTCAACCAATCATTGAACAGTTAACAACCTGGCCAACTGTCAACTTTTAAAAAATATTATGTAACTGATCAGCTTTTATTTTATCTAGCAGATGTGTTAAGCAAGAGGGATGAAGTATATTTTTTATCAGCTGTCAGATTTTCTGAATATATCTAATGCTACATTTCGCACTTGTTTTTATTAAAGTCTTCCCTTTTTTTTTTAAAAAGGGAAATGTCTTTTGTTTACAAAAAGAGAAAACATAAAAGAATGTCATGAAATAATTTGAGAGATAGTTACTTCCCTTTAATTTGAGATATAGTTACTTCCCTTTATATGTCAGGTCTTTACATGCACTGCGGGGACTAATTGACTAAACTGTCTCAACTTTGCGATCTCGCATTGTAATTTCAAGAGGATTTGTAAGGACAATGCGGTGTTGCTTAAGCGAGCTTAAGAGAGATTTTTAAATTAGGCCCTGGTCAGTGGATATAAACTGTAGACTTTCAAAGTGACCTTTTTTTTAACTTGAGGTCATGACATATCTTAACATGACATCAAATTATCAGAATAACTTACCCTTAAAAACAGGTGGGTTTTTTGCATGACCTGTATGCGATTTTGGGTGGATGGGGTAAGGTTGGGTGAATAATTTTTAAAATTTTATGTAAGTCATCGTATCCCATTTTAGTTTTTACACTTATTTTACCTAATTATACCTACTCCACATATATACAAACACATACTTTATGATTTTAACATTTGTTATATTTGATTTGTGGTTACAAATTCAGTTTGATTATCGCATCTATATTAGATGACTTCAGTAGGGGCAATTACAGATTAACGATACTCGAAAAAGGTTTTGGTGTCGTGGTGCAAGCACGTTTAGAAGCTACTGAAGCCAATTTGGTCTCTAAATATGAAATTGCCGTTATAATCTTTTAAAAGCAATACATTTTGCGAAAAGTTAAAAATAATGAATGTACAGTTATATATATATATATATATATATACATACATATACACACACGCACATATATTAATATGAAATTTTTATGAGCATTTATTTGAATGCTGATTCATCTGTTAACTGTCTGCCTTTCCGTGGTAGATTTAGAATTATTGAATTTTAAGAACAAGTATGTGTTATATAACTAAAACATTTTTCTTATTTATTGTAAAACTGAAGTCTTGCCTTCCAATTGGTGCCGTTTTGGAAGTTTTATCGATTTGTTAGCTTTGTGCATCCCGGTAATATTGAACTGGCAGCTAATTAGAAAAGTTCAAAACATAAAGTGTATATTTACTGAATGAAAAAGAAAGAAAAGAAGCAAATTCTTATTTATTTAAGACTTGTCTGTCTTTACCTGCCAACTCTGCACAGTTTAATTCTTTCTTCTTTCTTCTTTTTTTTCTTTTTTGTGGTTCATTTTATTGATTTTGGTGCTTTCCTTCCATTAATTGTGAACCACAGTGTCCTGGGGCCTAATTCACAAAGGTCTCTTAGGCTCTGCTAGACAACAAAGCATCCACTTTGTAAGTCTTTCAGCATTTCATTGCGAGATCGCAGAGTTGCGAGAGTTTAATGAATTAGGCCCCTGGACATGAAGTTTAGGTTGAAGATACATTGTTGGTTAGTGAGAGAGAAGGTGGTAAATTTGTGAATTGTGGGATTATGAACCCAGAACATTCTGTTTGTGGGATGCTGTATTTGAAAGATGCCTTTCTGCTAATCGGGAACAGTAGCCCATTTCTTTGTGGTGGCAGAAATGTCTATTTGTCTTGGCATTATGTAAGCACAGACCCAAATTTTTAAACACTACGACATATTTTTCACCAGTAGAGCAAAGTAAACTGTATGTATTGTTAGATACCAAACAGCCATAATATTGGTGTTTTTACACAAATTTTCTTTTCCTTCTTACCCCCCATAGTCAGGACAGGACATACCACAGCCTTTTTGTTATAGTCGTACTGTAGTGCGTCTGACTTCATGTATTCATTCCCCCCAACACTCGATGTGCGGTCGGTGTGGGATTGATCCCAGTTGATGGGGCCCATTGGGCTATTTCTCGTTCCAGCCAGTGCACCACGACTGGTATATCAAAGGCTGTGGTATTTACTACCCTGTCTGTGGGATGGTGCATATAAAAGATCCCTTGCTGCTAATCAAAAAGAGTAGCTCATGAAGTGGCGACAGTGGGTTTCCTCTCTCAATATCTGTGTGGTCCTTAACCATATACCCGACGCCATATAACCGTAAGTAAAAAATGTGTCGAGTGCGTTGTTAAATAAAATGTCTTATATATTTTTTTTTCATTCCCCGCAGAGATATTTTCTGTGTCTAGTTGGCAGGTAAATTGAAGAGTGGTTGAAATAGTTACGTTTGTATAGTTTATCATGTGCCATCAAGTCTTCTACCGCTTGGCAAATCTTGTCTGCGAGGGAAGTGAACATAAAAGCGATCTGTCTGCTAGATGCAGCGAGCATGTTTTGTGATGGCAGCTAGCGTCTTCACTCATTGCCTAAATCGAGAGTTAGAATTACGAAAGGTCTATGTTGAGCATCTAACAGCTGCCGATTGACCGCTCATAATTAGGTCGGGTCAGGTCATAGGGCTTAACGTGCACATCCATAGCAAGCTGGTGTAGCCCACACCAAACATTTTGTCAGGTCAGGTCAGGTCATAGGGCGTAATGTGCACATTCAGAGCAAGCTGGTGTAGCACACACCGAATATTTTGTCAGGTCAAGTCAGGTCATTTCATAGGGCTTAACGTGCACATTCAGAGCAAGCTGTTTGTTGCGCATGCCTGTCATGGGTGCAGTGGTTAGTGGGAGAGAAGAGGGTGTAGTGGTCTTACACCTACCCAGTGAGTCGTTAAAACGTGCTCTGAGTGGGAGCTGGTACCGGGCTGTGAACCGTGTAGCTACCAGCCTTATGTCCGATGGCCTAACCACGACACCACCGAGGCCGGTGTTACTCGTAAGAGATTTGAATCTAGACTCTGTTTTATAAACACGGGCCCTGCTCTATCCTGAATGAACAGAAGTAGAATAATGAGTACGACAGTAATCGTAGAATCTGTGCTCTTCATCTTTTTGTCCTTTATGCAATCAAATTGGCTTTCAGTGAATCAAACTGCAAGGCAAGGATAATTGTTTCAAGTACTATATGAAGTGATGTTGGCTGTATTTATTTATTGAATATTTCTGCTATGGGTTTCTACGGGTCTCTCTCGCTTACTCTTTAGGCATCACAAAACGATACGAGCGCCTCGTGCTACAATAGCCCATTGAATTGTAACTGATGAAATCATGTTTGATGTTTGTCTTGTCATTCGAGAATCGTTTATGAGACTCGTATTGTGTGGAGCCGCCTTTTGTCTTTGACGCACACGCCGACATTCTCATTCTCTCTCTCTCTCTCTCTCTCCCTCTCTCCCCCCCCCCCCCCCCCCCCCCAATTGTAAAATGAATGGCAGTTTTTGTTTTTTTAAAAACACTATGATAAAATAATCACTCCATGATCATAAAATTTCTTCTACTATTGGCTAGGAGTTACGAAGAGAAAAGACGTAAGTTCAGCCAGCCGTTTCTGACAAACGTTCGCTAGACTGGATTCTTACGCTTACACAGTATACCGAATTTACCACTTTGAGAACAGGTCAAAATAGTTCGCAAACGTTTAGTTTAAAACGGCTGGCCGAAATCATGTCTGTACAACATTGCGCAGAGTTCCGTCTGAGATTTTATACTTTGTACAAGTATAATTTATATGTACACCAAAATCACCACTTGTTCTTCAAGGCCGCATATGGTTTAAGATCTTTGATGAGCCTGAACACAGAATACGGTGACCGTTTTGTTAACACCTTAGACATGTTCAGGAGACAGAGCTCTCACGGCTGCTCGCTAGACTGGTTTTTTAAAATTATTATTGCGCCTAATGTTAAATGAATGTGATAGGATATGTTGAAAACCAGTCGTATTGTTCGCGAGCGCTGTGCCCCCTGAACACGCCTCTTGTTTCACCACTGTTTTTACCGATTCATAAGCACCTTCTTGTGCAGAGATATGTGTTTGTACACGCGATTGTGGCGAAGAAATGGGTTGATACATACCACAAGCATATTTAAAGTGTTTTCTTTTTTTTTATTGTACATGAGATGTTGACTATCTTATTTTGGATATCATTGTAAACGGGGGGGGTGGCTTTGTGCACAGTCGTTAGTAAATGTTCTGGATTTTTGTGTAATATATTGATTCATGTCTTCTGTACACCACGTGTTTGTCTTTTGTTCTATCGCATGTATTGGGGTTGGGTGGGGTGTGTGTGTGTGTGGGGGGGGTGGGTGGGTAAATAAACCAACGGTACCTGGCGCGTGATAAGAGAATTATGCAGGGGAGGGGGCTAGATTGGTGTGTAGGTGGGTGTCTAGACTGGCTATTCTAGTTTCTAGAGGGAATCAGGTGATCCCCCCCCCCCCCCCCCTCCCCTGGGCATGTAACACGAGTGTTAGCGAAACGTAGCCCAGTGGTAAAGAGCTCGCTTGATGTGTTGTCGGGAGCGAGACGTAGCCCAGTGGTAAAGAGCTCGCTTGATGTGTGGTCGGGAGCGAGACGTAGCCCAGTGGTAAAGCGCTCGCTTGATGTGTGGTCGGGAGCGAGACGTAGCCCAGTGGTAAAGCGCTCGCTTGATGTGTGGTCGGGAGCGAGACGTAGCCCAGTGGTAAAGCGCTCACTTGATGTGTGGTTGGGAGCGGAACATAGCCCAGTGGTAAAGAGCTTAGCCCAGTGGTAAACATCTTCATTAATCAAGGCTAATATTCGTTCCTCGTATTCAGCCTTGATACATGTAGTCAAGATTACTGATATCCACTACTAGCGCCCTCTGTTGGAAGAAAATTTGTAACACCGATTATGTCCGTTACACGATGACATCGCTGACCAATCACATGTGACAATCTTGAAAGCAATATAAAAAATTAAGCGCCGAAACCTTTTTTTTCAACACTGGGCTACGTCTCGCTCCCGACCACACATGAAGCGAGCTCTTTACCACTGGGCTACGTCTCGCTCCCGACCACACATCAAGCGAGCGCTTTACCACTGGGCTATGTTCCGCTCCCGACCACACATCAAGCGAGCGCTTTACCACTGGGCTACGTCTCGCTCCCGACCACACATCAAGCGAGCGCTTTACCACTGGGCTACGTCTCGCTCCCGACCACACATCAAGCGAGCTCTTTACCACTGGGCTACGTCTCGCTCCCGACCACACATCAAGCGAGCGCTTTACCACTGGGCTACTTCTCGCTCCCGACCACACCTCAAGCGAGCGCTTTACCACTCATCTTCATAAATCAAGGCTAATATTCGTTCCTCGTATTCAGCCTTGATACATGTCGTCAAGAATTCGTGCCACAAAATGCTTAAATTTCATTGGATGCGATGAGATTTGATTGCAACGAATCGCAACGCTCCTTATAGATTCCCTTGTTATTGTAAACAAAGATGGCAGCGTCAGCGTCCGTGGAAACGTGTCGTGTTTGTCACGATATGTTAAAAAAAAAGGTTTCGGCGCTTAATTTTTTATATTGCTTTCAAGATTGTCACATGTGATTGGTCAGCGATGTCATCGTGTAACGGACATAATCGGTGTTACAAATTTTCTTCCAACAGAGGGCGCTAGTAGTGGATATCAGTAATCTTGACTACATGTATCAAGGCTGAATACGAGGAACGAATATTAGCCTTGATTAATGAAGATGTTTACCACTGGGCTAAGCTCTTTACCACTGGGCTATGTTCCGCTCCCGACCACACATCAAGCGAGCGCTTTACCACTGGGCTACGTCTCGCTCCCGACCACACATCAAGCGAGCGCTTTACCACTGGGCTACGTCTCGCTCCCGACCACACATCAAGCGAGCTCTTTACCACTGGGCTACGTCTCGCTCCCGACCACACATCAAGCGAGCGCTTTACCACTGGGCTACTTCTCGCTCAGCTTAGCCCAGTGGTAAACATCTTCATTAATCAAGGCTAATATTCGTTCCTCGTATTCAGCCTTGATACATGTAGTCAAGATTACTGATATCCACTACTAGCGCCCTCTGTTGGAAGAAAATTTGTAACACCGATTATGTCCGTTACACGATGACATCGCTGACCAATCACATGTGACAATCTTGAAAGCAATATAAAAAATTAAGCGCCGAAACCTTTTTTTTTAACATATCGTGACAAACACGACACGTTTCCACGGACGCTGACGCTGCCATCTTTGTTTACAATAACAAGGGAATCTATAAGGAGCGTTGCGATTCGTTGCAATCAAATCTCATCGCATCCAATGAAATTTAAGCATTTTGTGGCACGAATTCTTGACGACATGTATCAAGGCTGAATACGAGGAACGAATATTAGCCTTGATTTATGAAGATGAGTGGTAAAGCGCTCGCTTGAGGTGTGGTCGGGAGCGAGAAGTAGCCCAGTGGTAAAGAGCTCGCTTGATGTGTGGTCGGGAGCGAGACGTAGCCCAGTGGTAAAGCGCTCGCTTGATGTGTGGTCGGGAGCGAGACGTAGCCCAGTGGTAAAGCGCTCGCTTGATGTGTGGTCGGGAGCGAGACGTAGCCCAGTGGTAAAGAGCTCGCTTGATGTGTGGTCGGGAGCGAGACGTAGCCCAGTGGTAAAGCGCTCGCTTGATGTGTGGTCGGGAGCGAGACGTAGCCCAGTGGTAAAGAGCTCGCTTCATGTGTGGTCGGGAGCGAGACGTAGCCCAGTGGTAAAGCGCTCGCTTGATGTGTGGTCGGGAACGAGACGTAGCCCAGTGGTAAAGCGCGTGGTCGGGAGCGAGACGTAGCCCAGTGGTAAAGCGCTCGCTTGATGTGTGGTCGAGAGCGAGACGTAGCCCAGTGGTAAAGCGCTCGCTTGATGTGTGGTTGGGAGCGAGACGTTGCCCATACTTTGATATACTAGTCGTGGTGCACTGGCTGTAACGAGAAATAGCCCAAATGGGCCCACCGACGGGGATCAATCCAATCGATCAAGCGAACGCTTTACCACTTGGCTACGTCCCCCCCCCCCCCCCCCCATGAAAAAGTGCACTGTTTCATTCACTGACTGGTGTGGTGTGACCCGTTTAACTGAATACTTGTCTTACAAGTTTGTTTTGTTTAACGACACCACTAGAGCGCATTCATGTGAAACATTTGGCAATTAGAGAGCAAACCCGATATATTTTTCTTTTAGTAGCAAGGGATATTTTATATGCACCATCTCGCAGACAGGTTAGCACATACCACGACCTTTGATATACCAGTCGTGGTGCACTGGCTGGAACGAACAATAGCCCGATGGGCCCACCGATGGAGATCGATTCCAAACCGACAGGAAATGTTTTATTTAACGACGCACTCAACACATTTTATTTACTGTTATATGGCGTCGGACATATCGTTAAGGACCACACAGAAATTGAGAGAGGAAACCCGCTGTATGCATGTATACACTGTACATATACATGCATACAGCGGGTTTCCTCTCTCAGTTTCTGTGTGGTCCTTAACCATATGTCCGACGCCATATTTAACGACGCACTCGACACACTTTAGTTATGGTTATATGGCGTTAGACATTTGGTTAAGGACCACACAGATATTGAGAGAGGAAACCCGCTGTCGCCACTTCATGGGCTACTCTTTTTCGATTGGCAGCAAGGGATCTTTTATATGCACCATCCCACAGACAGGGTGGTACATACCACGGCCTTTGATGTGACAGTTGTGTAGCACTGGCTGGAACGAGAAATAGACCAATCCTTACTATCATTACTACACATGATTCACCTGGGAAAATTATCTTTTTCTATTTATTTCTTTTTGCATTTATGTTACTACGGCGGACAGTGTATTGTTTACTTCTCTGCTACCTGCATGTCTACCGAGGTGCGATAAGAGTTGCTTCCCTTGATACAAAAGACTGAGTTACGTTCAGCCAGCCCGAACATTAAAACGTACTCTAGACTGGTTTATGCGCTTCACAGTAAACCAAATGGCCACATTGGAAACCAATCAAATAGTTCGCGACCGTTAGCGAAACGTTCGCTGGCTGAACTTTGGGCTGGTAATATTTCAAATTCCAAATGGCGAACTTATGGCTTTTTTTTTTTTTTTTTTTTTTTTTTTTTTTTTTATAATTATTATTATTATTATTTTTTTTAGCAGAATGACGTCACATGGACCACTCTCTTATTTATTTTTCCGGTTTAGTATTGCTATATAGGCTAATGTCCGTGTAAAAATGATTAGTGGGAGATACCTACACAAACACGTAAACAAACTGTGTTCTGGAAGACTGGCCTTTGTAAACCTAATATCTGAGGGTTGAGGGGGTCAGGATATAGTGCAGGGCGCACATTAAGTCAATACTTTTCTTAATGTACAGGGCGAGTTACTTCCTGCTATTTAGCAAATTTAAAATGGCGGGGAACGTTTTGAAGGTTGTCGTTAATAATGACGCAAATACTTCAATTGGAATTTAGCGAGTACGGTAGGTTATACTAACAGAATCAATCACCGTTGTGAGGTATAGCTATGGCAATTCCAACCCGAGGGACAAATTATTTTTTGTGTCGTCAATAATGACGCAAGTACTTCAATCGGAATTTAGCGAGTACGGTAGGTTATACTAACAGAATCAATCACCGTTGTGAGGTATAGCTATGACAATTCCAACCCGAGGGACAAATTATTTTTTGTGTCGTCAATAATGACGCAAGTACTTCAATCGGAATTTAGCGAGTACGGTAGGTTATACTAACAGAATCAATCACCGTTGTGAGGTATAGCTATGGCAATTCCAACCCGAGGGACAAATTATTTTTTGTGTCGTCAATAATGACGCAAGTACTTCAATCGGAATTTAGCGAGTACGGTAGGTTATACTAACAGAATCAATCACCGTTGTGAGGTATAGCTATGGCAATTCCAACCCGAGGGACAAATTACTTTTTGTGTCGTCAATAATGACGCAAGTACTTCAATCGGAATTTAGCGAGTACGGTAGGTTATACTAACAGAATCAATCACCGTTGTGAGGTATAGCTATGGCAATTCCAACCCGAGGGACAAATTATTTTTTGTGTCGTCAATAATGACGCAAGTACTTCAATCGGAATTTAGCGAGTACGGTAGGTTATACTAACAGAATCAATCACCGTTGTGAGGTATAGCTATGGCAATTCCAACCCGAGGGACAAATTACTTTTTGTGTCGTCAATAATGACGCAAGTACTTCAATCGGAATTTAGCGAGTACGGTAGGTTATACTAACAGAATCAATCACCGTTGTGAGGTATAGCTATGGCAATTCCAACCCGAGGGACAAATTACTTTTTGTGTCGTCAATAATGACGCAAGTACTTCAATCGGAATTTAGCGAGTACGGTAGGTTATACTAACAGAATCAATCACCGTTGTGAGGTATAGCTATGGCAATTCCAACCCGAGGGACAAATTACTTTTTGTGTCGTCAATAATGACGCAAGTACTTCAATCGGAATTTAGCGAGTACGGTAGGTTATACTAACAGAATCAATCACCGTTGTGAGGTATAGCTATGGCAATTCCAACCCGAGGGACAAATTATTTTTTGTGTCGTCAATAATGACGCAAGTACTTCAATCGGAATTTAGCGAGTACGGTAGGTTATACTAACAGAATCAATCACCGTTGTGAGGTATAGCTATGGCAATTCCAACCCGAGGGACAAATTATTTTTTGTGTCGTCAATAATGACGCAAGTACTTCAATCGGAATTTAGCGAGTACGGTAGGTTATACTAACAGAATCAATCACCGTTGTGAGGTATAGCTATGGCAATTCCAACCCGAGGGACAAATTATTTTTTGTGTCGTCAATAATGACGCAAGTACTTCAATCGGAATTTAGCGAGTACGGTAGGTTATACTAACGGAATCAATCACCGTTGTGAGGTATAGCTATGGCAATTCCAACCCGAGGGACAAATTATTTTTTGTGTCGTCAATAATGACGCAAGTACTTCAATCGGAATTTAGCGAGTACGGTAGGTTATACTAACAGAATCAATCACCGTTGTGAGGTATAGCTATGACAATTCCAACCCGAGGGACAAATTACTTTTTGTGTCGTCAATAATGACGCAAGTACTTCAATCGGAATTTAGCGAGTACGGTAGGTTATACTAACAGAATCAATCACCGTTGTGAGGTATAGCTATGGCAATTCCAACCCGAGGGACAAATTATTTTTTGTGTCGTCAATAATGACGCAAGTACTTCAATCGGAATTTAGCGAGTACGGTAGGTTATACTAACAGAATCAATCACCGTTGTGAGGTATAGCTATGGCAATTCCAACCCGAGGGACAAATTATTTTTTGTGTCGTCAATAATGACGCAAGTACTTCAATCGGAATTTAGCGAGTACGGTAGGTTATACTAACAGAATCAATCACCGTTGTGAGGTATAGCTATGACAATTCCAACCCGAGGGACAAATTACTTTTTGTGTCGTCAATAATGACGCAAGTACTTCAATCGGAATTTAGCGAGTACGGTAGGTTATACTAACAGAATCAATCACCGTTGTGAGGTATAGCTATGACAATTCCAACCCGAGGGACAAATTACTTTTTGTGTCGTCAATAATGACGCAAGTACTTCAATCGGAATTTAGCGAGTACGGTAGGTTATACTAACAGAATCAATCACCGTTGTGAGGTATAGCTATGGCAATTCCAACCCGAGGGACAAATTACTTTTTGTGTCGTCAATAATGACGCAAGTACTTCAATCGGAATTTAGCGAGTACGGTAGGTTATACTAACAGAATCAATCACCGTTGTGAGGTATAGCTATGGCAATTCCAACCCGAGGGACAAATTACTTTTTGTGAGGGCCAAGGTGATTGATTCTTTTTCTTGCCCGTACAGTTTGTTTATTGTTGAACGATTCATAAACATTTCACCTACAAACAATGAAACTTATTTAATCATACGCTGAAAAATATAGTTCAACTTATGCAACGACATAAAAATGCAACAACTTAATAATAAATATAAAGTTGAAAATATTAATTTGTTTAAATATTTTTAAAACAATGATACAACGTAAAATGGCAAAAAGAATTTTGAAAACCATGAGTCATGACGTCACGCGTATGTAGAAATCGTCTAGCCCACGGGTCAGACAGATTTATCTAGCCCTAGGGTCAGACAGATTTTTTCAGCACCGTGCAAAAGCTGGATAACCCTGTCCAGTGTGCAAGAAATGTATGGCTTGTGAGTCCATTTGTTGCACTATTTCGGTTGAGAAACGGTTGAAACATGGTGCCACAAGTTTTTAATACCAGCTATATATAGGGTAATGTAATGATCTTCGGACGTAGAAAGAACCACACTTTCTTTCTACGTCCGTTCGGACCAGTCAGGTTACAGCCCACAGATGAACCACTCGCTTGAGATGCGACGTGTTTCTGGTTCGATCCCTCACGGTGGACTAGCGGATTAAGCATCTGCGGTGCCCGTATCAAAACGGTAGTATACTATACATTCCCCGATCCCGTTTGTTTTGTTTAACGACACTACTAGAGCACATTGAATTATTAATCGTCGGCTATTGGGTGTCAAACATTTTGTAATTTTTACATATAGTCTTAGAGAGGAAACATGGGGCTGGACATAGCCCAGTGGTAAAGCGTTCGCTTGATGCGCGATCGGTCTGGGATTGATCTCCTTCAGTGGGCCCATTGGGCTATTTCTCGCTCCAGCCAGTGCACCACGACTGGCATATCAAAGGCTGTGGTATGTACTACCCTGTCTGTGGGATGGTGCATATAAAAGATCCCTTGCTGCTAATCGAAAAGAATAGTCCATATAGTGGCGAAAGCAGGTTTCCTCTCTCAATATCTGTGTGGTCCTCAACTATATGTATGGCGCCATATAACCGTAAATAAAATGTGTTGAGTGCGTCGTTAAATAAAACATTTCCTTCCTTCCTTCATTATAGATTTACATTGCAATTCATCTGTTCCGTTTTTTGACTGCAGTGCAACCCTATGCAAGCTGCATTGAACTTTTGAGTTAAAAATGGTAGCAAAATACATGACCCTTTTATTGATTTTTCTATTTCAGAGTTATAAATAAAATATCGTGAAACGGCATCGATGAATATTTTCAGAAACGGTAATATACTAGTCACAACAAGTTAAGGGTCACATGGACACTGTGTCTGAGAGGTGTAGCATTTTAGCTGTGCCAGTGGTATGGAAACGCTCTTGCAGTTAATGGATGGCGGAATGGCTCACTTGCAGGTATCTCACTACTTGTCTCATGGATATGCTATCATTCGGACATAGCAGGGCTCGACCACAGTCCAGAATGCTCAGTTTGCGATTTGGTGGCATGGTTATCCGAAGCCAGATTACTTAGAGAATAACTAACGAGCTACGAGGAATTACGGATTATCTGTACCGAGTCAATTAATGTTTTACAGCATTAATTCACGAGGGACAGATAATCCGTAATTCCTCGTAGTGAGTTGGTTATTCTCTTTATTATTCATTGTCAATCTTTAACGATTTTAAAAGTATATTTACGTTCTCGCTGCTGTAACAACTAACAAGCTCTACCAGCCATAACAATATATTCATACGCGCCGTTAACGGTGCACACCCAACAGTATCCCCCAGTCAAAATAATAAAATAAAAACACTTTTAAACATTTGTACATATATTTTGATTTTTAATTCCGTAAATGTTCGTATCGTAAAAAAATATTTGAAGTTCGTAGTAATAGTTTGACCGATGAATGGAATCATGAATGAACAAAAAGTAGTCCCGGCAGTATGTAATTGCCAATCAAATCTTGTCTTTTTAAAGCCAGCCAATCAGTGACTGTAGATTGAATTTTATTTATGCATTTGTCATACGCTTTCTACCGGCAACCAAACAAGCTGTGAGTAAAAGGCTCACGTACATTTAAATCTATTACCTACGTTTCATTACCTGATTTTGTTATAATTTTTGAAAAAGTAAGGTAAAATATGATACTTGCCTTTAACTTATCGGCCTCGGTGGCGTCGTGGTTAGGCCATCGGTCAACAGGCTGGTAGGTACTGGGTTCGGGTCCCAGTCGAGGCATGGGACTTTTAATCCAGATACCGACTCCTAACCCTGAGTGAGTGCTCCGCAAGGCTCAATGGGTAGGTGTAAAGCACTTGCACCGACCAGTGATCCATAACTGGTTCAACAAAGGCCATGGTTTGTGCTATCCTGCCTGTGGGAAGAGCAAATAAAAGATCCCTTGCTGCTAATCGGAAAGAGTAGCCCATGAAGTGGCGACAGCGGGTTTCCTCTCAAAATCGGTGTGGTCCTTAACCATATGTCTGACGCCATATAACCGTAAATAAAACGTGTTGAGTGCGTAGTTAAATAAAACATTTCTTTCTTTGCCTTTAACTTGTTGTGACTAGCATATTAGCTATGTAGAGAGAAATCAATATACACTGATGGGTTAATCACTGTCGATGGCCACATTGGGCTATTTCTATTCCCAACCAGTGCAACACAACTGGTATATCAAATGCCATGGTATGTGCTATCCTGGTTTTGGGATATTGCATATGAAATATACCTTGCTACTAATGAACAAAAATGTAGCAGGTTTCCTCTCCAAGATTATATGTCAAATGTTTGACGCCCAGTCAAAGTGCTCTAATGGTGTCGTTAAACAAAATAAACGTTAAAGGAATGGTTAAGTAAGGGTTTTCGACTGGTATGTATATTCAACGATACATAATGCACATTATTGCTTAATATCAACAAGTATAATCGTATAGTTAATTAATAAAACGGTTAAATGTGGAGGCTATTGTATATAACGGACGCAGCCATTTTGTATCATCCCAGTGAATATGCCCTCTGGCGAGCCGGTGGTTACGTAATACTTAAGGTATCACGTCAGGAATTCGTCTTAGAACTGAAGAAACAAAACGTACCTGATTTTTGCGTACCTGATTTTTTTTTCAATACAAAATAAACCACCATTGTCAAAGTGTTGAAATAACTGTCTTATGTTTTTTACATAAATTAACCCACGTACTGAAATAATAATCGGAGTGTTTTCTTGGTTAATTGGTCTTTTCTTTCCGTGGCCTGTACCTGTGGTTCCTGATTGGCAGGTGTATATTTAGACGGTCCCCAGACCCTATGTCTAGACACACTAAAAAGACGTTCCTCTTTCATTAAGATCACATAGTACTGTGTAATAACCGCGCGGACACCCCTAAAATCGTAATGAACATCATCAGCCGTTCTGCATTATTACTGTAAAATGAAGAAACTGTTACTATCGACATTAAATCCCACTGCATATT
>NC_054703.1:25524635-25549635 GCF_016097555.1 Gigantopelta aegis | reverse complement strand
GCCAAAAACCCCAACTGTGTTTTTTGTTTAAAACCACATTTAAAAAAATATCTTTTTTGTTTGAAACCACATTATAAAAAATATCTTCTTTCAGTTACAGTTGTTACCAGTATGTCATTTGTCTGCATGCCTAATACTGATGACATAATATTTCTATAAGAAAATATCAGCGAAATACCCATTGCATTATCTATGCCTCTCAGTATATGTTACGAATGTAGTCCGCACAAACTATTTATGTTCTGCTACCTTTGTGTATAAAAATAGTACCCAATAGTCTATCATTAATGTCATCTTGAAAGAAAATCTAATGTGAAGCATAGGCGTACGGAATTCCATTTTTGTAGGAGAGCAGGCTATTTAAAAAAAAACAATTTACACGAATTCAACGAAGTTGACCGGCCTCGGTGGCGTCGTGGTTAGGCCATCGGACTACAGGCTGATAGGTACTGGGTTCGGATCCCAGTCGAGGTATGGGATTTTTAATTCAGATACCGAATCCAAACCCTGAGTGATTGTTCCGCAAGGCTCAGTGGGTAGGTGTAAACCACTTGCACCGACCAGTGATCCATAACTGGTTCAACAAAGGCCATGGTTTGTGCTATCCTGCCTGTGGGATGTGCAAATAATAGATCCCTTGCTGCCTGTCGTAAAAGAGTAGCCTATGTGGCGGCAGCGGTTTCCTCTAAAAAAAAACAAGTGTCAGATTGACCATATGTTTGACGTCCAATAGCCGATGATCAGATAAAAAATTCAATGTGCTCTAGTGGCGTCGTTAAATAAAACAAACTTTTTTTTCAACGAAGATGCTCGAATCTGGATAACAACATTTATTCATAATATTAGCATTACTACCAAAGAACTACACAAGGTTGCAAACGAACCACTACGCATTTTTACATCGATTACAGCTAATTGTTGAGGGTAGAATGATGGAAATACATGGTGAAAAGGTTTCAGGTTAGCACATTTTTGCCTGAATATCTGTATCATGTTAGCAAAATACAAGATGAACACATTGACCAAAAAAAAAAAAAAGAGTCCAAGGGCCTAATTCACAAGGCTCTCTTAGGCTCTGCTAGACAACAAAGCATTCTCTTTGCAAGTCGTTTGGCTCTGCACTGCGAGATCGCAAAGTTGCGAGAGTTAGGCCCCGTTCCACAAAGCGATCTTAGACCTAAGATCACCTTAAGTGCATAGTTACCTTATGCACTATTAGTGGTGATCTTAGTGTTAAGATCGCTTCGTAGAAAGGGGCCCAGAGCTATAACAAATTAAGACTAGACCCAGAGGTGGGTTTTGGGTGTGTGTATCCACCGCTAAGCGGGTGCACCACATTTTGGAAGAGTGCAGTTCCACAGAGAGAGAGAGAGAGAGAGAGAGAGAGAGAGAGAGAGAGAGAGAGAGAGAGAGAGAGAGAGAGAGAGAGAGAGAGAGAGAGATGTTTTATTTAACGACGCACTCAATACATTTTATTTACGGTTATATGGCGTCAGACATATGGTTAAGGACCACACAGATTTTGAGAGGAAACCCGCTGTCGCCACTACATGGGCTACTCTTTCCGATTAGCAGCAAGGGATATTTTATTTGCGCTTCCCACAGGCAGGATAGCACAAACCATGGCCTTTGTTGAACCAGTTATGGATCACTGGTCGGTGCAAGTGGTTTACACCTACCCATTGAGCCTTGCGGAGCACTCACTCAGGGTTTGGAGTCGGTATCTGGATTGAAAATCCCATGCCTCGACTGGGATCCGAACCCAGTACCTACCAGCCTGTAGACCGATGGCATAACCACTACGCCACCGACGCCGATCACAGAGAAAGAAGAAATGCCATCTTTGGAAAAACAAATGTGATGGAATCATTTCGACATCATATAGAACTTTTATTGCACTTTCTTCGTGATACTGAATTTTATTATAAACTTTACTTTTTCCTACCTGTGATATTTGTATTTTTTTAATGTTTTAATTTAAATGTTGAATTTTTATTTTAATGTTGTCCATCAATTCATTTTTGCATTTACCGTAGTATGAAATGTAATCGCCGATGTATTTTTCTTGCTGTGTGTCGTTTAAACATTCATTCATTCATGCATTCATTCCATCCTTAAGTGATACAAAATTAATGTCCTGACTGTCGTAGCATACAACGGTTTTATTATGAGTGTATATCTGCCTGCACGCATCATACAATGCATTCATATGTCTATACATTTACTTAAGTCTGTCTGTCTGTCTGTCTGTCTCTGTCTGTCTGTCTGTCTCTCACTTTCTCACTATCTCTGTCTGTCTGTCTGTCTGTCTGTCTGTCTGTCTGTCTCTCTCTCTCTCTCTCTCTCTCTCTCTCTCTCTCTCTCTCTCTCTCTCTCTCTCTCTCTCTCTGTATCTATCCATCTATGTTTTCTTCACCCCCTCCCTCTCTATTGTGTATGTATGTATGCATGTATATTTGTATGTATGTACACTCTCTCTCTCTCTCTCTCTCTCTCTCTCTCTCTCTCTCTCTCTCTCTCTCTCTCTCTCTCTCTCTGTGTGTGTATCTCTCTCTGTATCTATCCATCTATGTTTTCTTCACCCCCTCCCTCTCTATTGTGTATGTATGTATGCATGTATATTTGTATGTATGTACACGCACGTGCATGCACGCGTGTGTGCGTGTATATGTGCATGCATGCGCTCGTACGTGATTACATGCACGCACGTATACGTTAACTGTAAAGTAAGAAATGTGTTCCCCATTCTTAGCCTTACTAAATATATCCGGGCCAATAAAATGTATTTAGAAAAGAAAAAAAAGAAAAAACCCAATCTGAATGAAGCTTTCATGGAGTTAGTGTTATTCACGAGCTTTTAACACGACTAAAATAGCTTTATTGAGGCTAACTATGACAATGGCGGTTTTCCTTGAGCCCATTTTATTTAAGCCATATACCTTAGAATACACTTCTGTTTTGTATCCGTTACACGGTTTATTTGTGCAAACAAATGGCTTTATTTTGCATACCAGGATAATAGTATGCACCAGGAGCGGATCCAGGTTTTTGTGATGGGGTGGCCGAGATATTTGACAGGGGTAGGAATTGGTGAATTGTAAAAAAAAAAAGGAAATCTAGAGGGGTCCGGGGTGGTCATCTGTAAAAAAGAGGAATTCTAGAGGGGTCCGGGGTGGTGAACTGTAAAAAAGAGAAATTCTAGAGGGGTCCGGGGTGGTGAACTGTAAAAAAGAGAAAATCTAGAGGGGTCCGGAAAACCGCGGGTCCAAGGAGAATTCTCACCCCTGATTTGATGAAAAGTTAAATTTTGTTTTGAGGATCTCAAAATTATGTATCAACCTCCACTGACAAGATTCGAACCAAAGACATTCTGTGTGAGAAGAAGCTTGTTTTGTTTATTGACAAGAGCACATTGATTTTTCGATGTAAAACTTTTAGTAATTTTGACACAGTTTTAGAGAGGAAACCGGCTACATTGTCCCATTAGTAGCAATAAAAAAGAGAGAGAGAGAGAGAAAAGTTTTTGTTTAACGACACCACTAGAGCACATTGATTTATTAACCATCGGCTATTGGATGTCAAACATTCTGACATATAGAGAGGAAACCCGATAAATTGTCCCATTAGTAGCAAGGGATACTTTATATGCACCCTCTCACAGACAGGATAGCACATACCACGAACTTTGATATACTAGCTGTGTGCCCACTGTCGGAGAACGATCCCAGACCGACCGCGCATCAGGCGAGCGCTTTACCACTGGGCTACGTTCCGCCGCCAAAACATTTGTTGAATGTCCCCTACCGGGCCTCGTCTCCATTATTGTTCATGAATGAAGAGTTACTCGGTCATTTCCGTATACGTCATTGCAAATGAAGCTATATATACCTTGGCTGTTCTACCATTTGGTCCTCACCCCTCTATTAAAAATGATATTTAATCTATATAATTTAATGGTAATGTGTTTAGAAACGTTTTTGTTTACATAGATTTTTGTGTGTGTAAAAATGTTGTTATGTACAGAAATACAAAATGAACTTTAGATTTGATTATGTTTGAATATCTTTCGTTCCTCGGAGGCAGAAGAGCACAGTTATTTGTGAATCTTCAGCTGAGATTTATGCATGCCAGCCCACGGCATCCTAAATGCCGACCTATCGTTTAAAAAAGAAAGATACAGATATTTTTAGTCTCAAGGAAATTACAAAAAGGGTCATAATTATAAAGAGGATTCATTTAAAATATTATTAATTTTAAATATTTTAAATTTTAAATATCTTTAGTCATGATTTGGGGTGCACTTTGGACAATGTTCACACCCATACAAACCACACCCAAGCGGGAGTTGGCGGATATCACACATATATTTATGGAAATGTCATCAAATCTTTCAAAAACCCTCATTTGAATAAAGGTTTAGCTATTCAATTTTTCACAAAAATCAGCTTGTTTGAAAATTAACCAAAATGGAAAACCCGTTATATGAATACCAAGCCTCATTACAGCTAAACCGTTTGCACTGCTGGTGACAAACCAATTGTTATTTTAAAAAATAACTCATTGGCTATCAATAAGCTTAAGAATTTACTTCCTATTCCAAATAATTAGCCTTCAAACATGGATCTGTGCAAAGCCAAAAAGCGAACTCTTTGCGCAGGTACACAAGGGAGTTAACTGTATACTGATACGTAAATCAAATTTCTACATCATGTTTTCAGTTACTATTTCTGTTGATTCATTGCTTGCTTTTAAAAATGTCTGTTAACCACTAGTTCAGCTGACTAAAGTTTCAGCAACTGATCAATTATGTTTTAAATTATTCATGGCGATATCAGATCTGTATGTGGGTTTTTAAAATTATTATTATTATTTAGAGGGAAGGTCAGAAAAGTATTGCGTCATGATACTGAGGGCGTCTTTGTACATCATTGCTGTATCCATGGTTACCAGAACCAAGGGAGCTAACCCTGTGGTCCAGACCACGCTAGGTCCGGTGACAGGACTCGAAACCTCTCTCTTGAATAAAAGGTTGGACGTTTTCTATGGCATCCCGTATGCGAAGCCTCCGATCGGCAATCTCCGCTTCAAGCGACCGGAAAGTCCCGAACCTTGGAATGAAACGAGGGCGACACAGACGTTACCCAACTGCTGCCACCAAACAATCGACATCAGTTTCGACAGATCGGTCGGCGTCGAGATGTGGAACCCAAATACACCGATGAGCGAGGACTGTCTCTATTTGAACGTGTGGCAACCGAAACCGGATTCCTCCAGCGAAAAGCTAGCAGTCATGGTTTGGATCTACGGCGGGACGTATTCTTTCGGAAGCATCACGCTCGACGTGTACAACGGTAAATACCTTGCGATCAGGAACAACGTCGTCGTCGTGTCCATGAACTACAGGATCGGTGTGCTGGGATTTCTGTATCTCGGAAACGAACGTACGGCTCCTGGGAATATGGGATTACTCGACCAATCTCTAGCTATGAAATGGGTCTACGACAACATAGAACAGTTCGGAGGGGATAAAAACCGAATCACCTTGTTCGGCGAAAGCGCTGGGGCCGCCAGCGTCCATTTGCATTTACTTTCCGAACAATCACGTGACTACTTCAGTAACGCAATAATGCAGAGTTCTGACGCTCTGTGTTACTGGGCCGTACAGTCCAGAACGGTTTCTATACAACGAGCGCGGCGATTGGCTAAATCCGTGAAGTGTCCGGCTTTGAATGACGACGCGATGTTTAAGTGCTTCCTACAAACGGACGCACGGACTCTTGTCACTAAGCAATGGCAAATCATTGAGTATTACTTCGACGTCCCATTTGCCCCAGTGGTCGATGGGTATTTTCTCGCAGAAGATCCTCAGACCTTGTTAAAGAAAGGACAGACGAAGAACTGCAGCGTGATCCTAGGGTTAAACAAAGATGAGGGCAGCTATTTCCTGCTGTACGGTATACCTAAATACTTCAGTCCGTCCAACCCAATCGCTCTTACTCGAGACCAGTTCCTGGATGCGATCAAGACGGTTATCAGTCCCATTGATAAGGCAACAGTCATAGCAGCCATCACCCAGACCTACGAGAGATCATATCTTGTGAAGGATCTCCCGTCGTACAGAGATATTCTTGACGATATATCGGGCGACAGAGCGTTCAAGTGCCCGATTATTGACCTGGCCCGAATCCACAGCGGGTTGGGACACGAGGTGTACCTGTACTCGTACGAATACCGCCCCAGCAAACTGCCGTGGCCGGAGTGGATGGGGGTCATACACGGATCCGAACTGGAACTCGTGTTCGGGGTGGCGACGAACGGATCGGACAGTTACAGCGCCAAAGATAATGAAACCAGTCTAACGATGATGGAGCTTTGGTCAGAATTTGCCAAAAATGGGTAAGTACAGATACAAACTCGGACGTGTGTGTGTGTGTGTGTGTGTGTGTGTGTGTGTGTGTGTGTGTGTGTGTGTATTTGTGTGTGGATGGGGGGGGGGGGGGTACAAGTATTTCCGTGTCAAAATCCAAATGATTACTGAATAGAACCTGCAGTTATGGTTGGTTATACTATTCAGTGACGGATCCAGGGTTAAATTGAGCAAGGGTCACAACGAAACTGAAGCTAGCGGTGGAGAAGGGGTGGTTGGTGGGATGGTGGTCATTTAGCATTAAGAAAATATATTGTCATAACTGTCACGAACGGTAGTTCCTCAAAATAAACATCGAGCGCTAGCGTACCTCGACGTTCAATTGCGCTCGACGTTTGTCTTGAGGAACTGGCAGGAACCGATTATAGGATTTTTCAAGTTAATGCGTGCAGCGCTTAAAAGGGGGCATTTACTGTACTCAAAAGTAAACTAACATGTATTTTATTATTGGTATAGTAATCACCCACAGAAATATTAAGCTGAATATTGTACACATGTTCCCCGCTGAAAACTAATAAGTTCATTATTTTCATCTGCTAAACACTGGAATTTTCGGGACACTTCGAATTGCAGAAGCGCCTAGGCACGGAGGCACGAAGGCACGAAGGCGGAGAAACGGGGAGGCGCGGAAGCGAGGAGGCGCGGAGGGGTGGGGTACTCTTCCAACACCCGCTCTTGGAGCCAAGCTTCCATTTCGTCCGTTGCTAATACCTCGAACACTAGCTCCAGTTCGGATTCGCTGAGCTTTGAATAACATACAACATTTATTTTAGTGCAATTTAATATTATGTAGCTACTGTGCAACATGAATAAAAACTATTTAATAACCCTTAAAGCCGCACACCCTAGTTCCATCCAGCGAAAATAAATTATAATTTGGTTAATCTACAAACCTGTAACACACTTAGATCACGTTTTTATCAAATGGAGTGAAAAGGCAGGTTTTTATATCGATAAATACCACAGGAATCCCCATGTCTCAATTGCTTGAAATAATTTTGAAAGTTAGTATTCTGATGTCACCGGTAGATGTCGCTCGAAGCACAACAATGCCTACGTCACGACAAATTTCACAGACTTGGGGTGCGTTTCTTTCTCCTCTCCTGGACATGTTCCAACTGTTCTGTCCTGGTTGTATCCCCTCTCCAGATATCGTAAGACTTAGCAAAAGTATTGGTTTTAAGGGTTTGTAACGTTTTGTATTGAGACACTTACTTGTCTGAACTTTATTGTTACTGAAAATGTTCACGAACTGTGAAGAAAAATCTCACAAATGAACAGCAACAAATCGGATGTTGATTGCGCGAACCGTGCACGAGAAAACAAACCGAACCAAAATAATAACGGTCACGTGATATACCAACGTCTGTGACATTGAAATGGAAATATCCCGTCTAAAAATAGATTAGACCTTGTCTGCTCAACGTTTTTTTCTCAGACGTGCGTGCGATTTATGAAATACGAAAAATGCATTTTGTGGTATTACAAAAAACAGGATTACCAAAAAACACTTCAGGTGAATGGAAATGTATATTCTAAATAATAAACGGTAAGTAAAGTGCAATTTTATTTGTGAAAAATGGGGTTTAATAGCGAAAAACAACGTCGTAATGGTTAACAACTAGCCGTAACTAGGGTGTGTGCCTTTAATGTGACAGACCCCAGTTTCTAAAAACGCACGTTTCACTGTTTAAACATGCCAGACTTTAGTTTCTGTCTGTTGTAACCTTATCCAAATGTGTATTGTAGGTTTGTAGATTAACTAAAGGTTGTTTTTTTTTTAAAATATTTATTCACAGAACCCCTGTTTACATTTGTTTTCTGTCTCAACCACAGGGATGAAGGGACAGAGTTACACTACAAAATTAAACATTATCATTTAGGTATACATATCGAAATTTTCATTCAGTATTTACAATTGTTATTATCACGAAGTTATAATGTGTGAATATTAATGATACAGATAGAAAAACGATTATTTTTTAGCCCAAGTTGTCATAGTTTATAATTTTGGACTAGACATGTAAAATAATTAACTAAAGTTAATGACCATCTTCATAGACTGAAACTAGGGTCTGCGCATTTAACTTTTTGCAAAGGAGGAAAGGAAAGGAAATGTTTTATTTAACGACGCACTCAACACATTTTATTTACAGTTATATGGCGTCGGACATATGGTTAAGGACCACACAGATATTGAGAGAGAAACCCCGCTGTCGCCACGTCATGGGCTACTCTTTTCGATTAACAGCAAGGGATCTTTTTTATATGCACCATCCCACAGATAGGGTGGTACATACCACGGCCTTTGATGTACCAAACTCTGTGATCCCCTTGGATCCTCACCTGATATCAAACTTTGATTAGGAAAAGTAAAGTTTATTATAGAGAGAGAGAGAGAGAGAGAGAGAGAGAGAGAGAGAGAGAGAGAGAGAGAGAGAGAGAGAGAGAGAGTGAGTGAGTGAAAGAAGAAGGTGTAGTTGCCTTACACCTACCCATTGAGTCCTTTAAAACTCGCCCTGGGTGGCAGCCGGTACTGGGCTGCGAACCCAGTACCTACCAGCCTTATGTCCAATGGCATAACCACCTTTCCTAGAGGCATGACAGCATATACCACAACCTTTGATATACCAGATATATAAACAAAACACTGTGCGGCGGCTAAGTATTTGACTATGAATATGTACAGAGGCGGATCTGGGTGGGGGGGGGGGGGGGCACCCCTAAATTTTGCGATAGTTATAATTTTATCATATATTAATTTTAATTTTTTTTATGATCCCCCTCCAAACCTCCCCCAAAGTCCCCTTGGTATTCCGCTCATGTCATTAGGCCCCCCCCCCCCCCAATGGATTTTCTGGACCCGCCACTGATGTAGCAAATCAGAAACTTCCGTTAGAAAACGTTCGAGGAGGAATAATATTTAAAGAGTAAAACCAACTGCTGGCCTAATTACAGTAATATGTTACTTTGTTGTAAATACTGTTACCTAAAAAAGGTTTGTTTTTGTTTAACGACACCACTGGAGCACATTGATTAATTAATCATTGGATATTGGATGTCAAACATTTGGTCATTCTGACTCATAGTCGTCAGAGGAAACCTGCTACATTTTTGCTAATGCAGAAAGGTATCCTTTATGTGCACTTTCCCACAGACAGGACAGCACATGCCACAGCTTTTGTCCAGATGTGGTGCATTGGTTGGAACGAGAAAAAACCAATCAGTTGAATGGATCCACCGAGGTGGTTCGATCCTGCGACGCAAGCACCTCAAGCGAGCAATCAACCGACTGAGTTAAATCCCACCCCCTACTGTTACCTATTCCCAGTAAGTTGATATACTTTTATTCAGAGTATGTTTCTTATTTTGCGTGCATTGAAAATTGAAACCAGTACAGGATACAATAAAAAACAACAACCTCCCCCAAAAAACAACACAAAAACAACAACAAACAAAACAAACAAACACGAAAAATCCACAAAAACAAAACACCAACAACAAAACCCTAGCAACAACAGAAACAAACAACGACCCCCCCCCAACAACCCCCCCCCCCCCAACAAACCCCCCAACAACAAAAACACACACATTACCACCAACAAAACAAACTTCCCAACCAACCAACGAACCAACCAACCAAACAAAAAAGCAATGTCAATAAAAACATCCTTTAAAGGACATTCCTGAGTTTGCTGCATTGTAAGATGTTTCCGACTAATAAAATATGTCTACGATTAAACTTACATATTAAATATATTTTCTTGTTTAGAATATCAATTTCTGTATATTCAATGTGTTTCTGGTCGTCTTAATATTTGTAAGAAGCCCAAACTGGATTTTGTCTTCAAATAATTTCATACGTACGAAAAAATCGTTTTTAGGAAATAAAATGAAATTTAACATATTTTTAGCACACGTATTAGAACGATCAGAAACACGTTTAATATACAGCCACTAATATTTTATGCAGAAAAATATATTTGATATGTAATTACAATCGTTAAAAAGTCTTTGTTAGTCGATAACATCTTAAAAATTGCAGCAAACTCAGGCATGTCCCTTTAAAGATATACTAGGAGACTTGTAATTTTTTTATATAGATAGATCAACAATAAGATGACTCTATTTATATATTCGTTCCAGTCAGTGTACCACGACTGGTATATCAAAGGTCATGGTATGTGCTACCCTGTCTGTGGAATAGTGCATATAAAAGATCCTTTGCTAATAATGGAAAAATGTAGCGGGTTTCCTCTCTATGACTATATGTCAAAAATATCAAATGTTTGACAGATTAATAAATAAAAGCAAAACAAACAAACAAACTATTTATATGTACTTTCTGGACGCGACTACTTTATATCAGCTTTATTACAAAGCGTTAACACTGTCGACTGCCGGAATTAATTTGGTGTAATGAAGCCTGAAAGCTTTACGGCCCACAATCCATAATTGTTACGAAAAGCGTGTTACACCCAGTTCACGCATCGGAGAGCAGGGACTGAGATTTTTAGCTAGACTGTCACCACGTGTTTTTCGTTATTCGGGCCTTTTACATCTCATGACCGGCCTCGGTGGCGTCGTGGTTAAGCCATCGGACATAAGGCTGGTAGGTACAGGGTTCGCAGCTCCCATCCAGTGCGAGATTTCACGACTCAGTAAGACCTCTACACCCTCTTCTCTCTCACTAACCACTAACTAACAACTAACACACTGTTCTGGACAGATAGCCCAGATAGGTGAGGTGTGTGCCCAGGACAGCGTGCTTGAGCCTTAATTGGATATAAGCACGAAAATAAGTTGAAATAAAAATGAATGATCTCATGATTTGAAACGGCTACAGAATAGGAAATGTTTTATTTAACGACGCACTCAGCACATTTTATTTACGGTTATATGACGTCAGACATATGGTTAAAGACCACACAGATATTGAGAGAGAAAACCCGCTGTTGCCACTTTATGGGCTACTCTTTTCCATTAGCAGCAAGGGATCTTTTATATGCACCATCCCACATACAGGATAACACATACCACGACCTTTGATATACCAGTCGTGGTGCACTGGCTGGAGCGAGAAATAGCCCAATGGGCCCACCGAAGGGTATCGATCCCAGACCGGCCGCACATAAAGCGAACGCTTAACCGCTGTTAATATTAACGTTGTGTTACGACACCGCAACACAGCGGCGTAGCGTGGTTTGGACCGGGGGGTGGTGGTGGTGGGGGGGGGGGGGTATTGGGGGGGGGGGGGGGTCGAATATGAATCTAGCGGACCTTGATGTCCACATTTTCGCTGGACACCTATATGAATAACCTAATATTGCACTGTTAAAAGTAATTGTTTTAGCTTCAGCGGGGTGGCTAGAAATAGAATAAAATGATTTTTATCATTTCAGGGGCGGATACAGCATTGTTTAGGGGTGGGTGTCTTTGTGTGTGTGTGTGTGTGTATGTATGTATTTGTATATGTGTGCGTCTCTGTCTCTGTCTCTGTCTCTCTCTCTCTCTCTCTCTCTCTCTCTCTCTCTCTCTCTCTCTCTCTCTCTCTCTCTGTATGTGTGTGTGTGTGTGTGTGTGTGTGTCCGTCTCTGTCTGTCTGTTTCTCTCTCTCTCTCTCTCTCTCTCTCTCTGCATATGTGTATGTGTGTATGAGTGTGTGTATATGTCTGTGAGTGTGTGTGTGTGTGTGTGTGTGTGTGTGTGTGTGGTAAAGCGCTCGCTTGATGCGCGGTCGGTTTGAGATCAACCCTCGTCGGTGAGCCAGTGCACCACTACTGGTATATCATAAGCCGTGGTATATGCTATCCTGTCTGTGGGATGGTGCATATAATGATCCCTTGCTACGAATGGAAAAATAGAGCGGGTTTCCTCTCTATGACTGTGTCAAAATTACGATATGTTTGACATCCAGTAGCCGATGATTAACAAATCAATATGCTCTATTGGTGTCGTTAAACAAAAAAACTTCTACTTCTGAAACTGATGTATTTTTATTGTTTTTACCCGAACGCACGCCCGCACATCCAGTCTGTATGCGCCTTTAAGGTATAACTATTAAAATGAAAGAAATAATGCCATCTATGTCAAAACTAGGACGTCTAATAATTATAAATAAAAAAAAAAAACCGTGAGATGTGCTTCCAGACTAAAATATCAGAAGCAGATATTGCTCTCCATTCTACAATATTCATTTCGAGCCTTACCAAAAATAATTTTTTTTGAAGGACACTATATCTTTAAATTGAAGATGTGTGACGTCACGTATTTCAGAAGCGGGCCGGCGGCATGGCCAAAGTTCAGCGTTGAAAACCAGGACTACTTGGAGATTGGCCAAGATGGAAACCTGCATCAGCGCCAAGGATTACGTCACTCGCAGTGCACCCTCTGGCGTGAGCTTATTCCAGTGCTAGACGAATATGGTATGTATGTGTCTCAGGCACGCCTATCCATCCATCCATCCATCCATCCATCCGTCTCTCCCTCCCTCCCCCTCCCTCCCTCCCTCCCTCCCTCCCTCTCTCTCTCTCTCTCTCTCTCTCTCTCTCTCTCTCTCTCTCTCTCTCTCTCTCTCTCTCTCTCTCTCTCTCTCTCTCTCTCTCTCTCTCTCTCTCTCTCTTACCTCTCAAACTCTATTACCTCTCAAACCGGACCATCTGTAAAACAGAATTCCCTCAAAACTGGACGTTTTTCATGGTCCCTTTTTAAATATGTTAAGAAAAGAACCTCTCTAAACCGGATACCTTTTAAAACCGGACATTTTACTTGGTCCGAACTCCCGACTCAAGACGGATGCGCTCGGATTATCAAGTAATGGGTTATACGACGAGAATCGAGTTGTAAGATTGCTCAGACTAGCAACTAGAAAGTTGACCAACTTTGTGCTGGTAGTTAGTAGTTTGAGCCTAGCATAATACTACAAGCTATATATATCATAATACTAGCCAAGTTTTATACCTTTGTTTCAGATTATCCACCGACGACTGTTGACTCATGCGTGAGTGGAAGCAGAAAGAGAACGCTAAATACGCCATGGTTTATTTTCTCATGCCTCGTGTCGTTCGCATTCCAAATTCAATATTTCTTGTGTAGGTAAACAACTTGAGGGTCCGTTCAGCCAACGCTAACGCTTGCTAAACTGGTTCAAATATTTCTTGTGTAGGTGAACAGTTTGGGAATACGTTCAGCCAACGCTAACGCTTGCTACACTGGTTTAAATATTTCTTGTGTAGGTGAACTGTTTGGGAATACGTTCAGCCAACGCTAACGCTTGCTACACTGGTTTAAATATTTTTGTGTAGGTGAACAATTTGGGGGTAAGTTTAGCTAACCGTTTTTCGCTAACGCTTGTTACACTGGTTTTAATATTTTGCTTGTGTAGGTGAACAATTTGGGGGGTACGTTCAGCAACTGCTAACGCTTGCTACACTGGTTTATATATTAGGATGGGTGAACAATCTGGGTACGCAGTCATTTATATGCTTTAATATAAGGCGCCGTTTCAAAATATTTAGGAAGGTACAGTGTGTGTGTGTGTGTGTGTGTGTGTGCGTGCGCGCGCGCGCGCGTGTGTACATGTGTGTATGTGTGAGTATGTGTGTGTGTCACTGTGAGTGTGTGCGTTTGTTTGTGTGTATCTGTGTGTGCGCACCAGCCTCGGTGGCGAACACTTTACCACTGGGCTACGTCCCGTCCCTATTGTCCATTAGGTCATCACTCTCGGGTTAATGTTCTACAAAGCTTGCCGTGAAATAGAAAATCAGTCAGCTTTCAATAATGTAGACAAACGAGTATTTTAGTTCAACGAAAATCAATAAAAGCAATCTTTAATTGCATCACGAAAAACCTAAGGAAAGTTGTCCGTAACGTAGAAAATATTTATACAGCGTATTTGAATTTTGGGGCTGTTGTTTTGTTTGTTTGTTGTTGTTTTTTTTTGGGGGGGTTGTTGTTGTGTTTTTTTTTTTTTTTTTTTTTGGGGGGGGGGTTGGCGGGGTGGGGGGTTGGGTTTTTTTTGGGGGGGGGGGGTAGTTTCTTGTATGAATTATTCATTGCTTTTCACAGAGTCGTGTGAAGTTTATATCCGAATTAATAATCACCTTCAAATTCATCGTCAAAGGGGCGGATCAAAAGGGGGAATCAGAGAACCTCATCCACCTAAATATATTGAAGTACCTCTATTCTTTTTTTTTCTTTCTTTCTTTCTTTATTTACCGGCCTCGGTGGCGTCGTGGTTAGGCCATCGGTCTACAGGCTGGTAGGTACTGGGTTCGGATCCCAGTCGAGGCATGGGATTTTTAATCCAGATACCGACTCCAAACCCTGAGTGAGTGCTCCGCAAGGCTCAATGGGTAGGTGTAAACCACTTGCACCGACCAGTGATCCATAACTGGTTCAACAAAGGCCATGGTTTGTGCTATCCTGCCTGTGGGAAGCGCAAATAAAAGATCCCTTGCTGCCTGTCGTAAAAAGAGTAGCCTATGTGGCGACAGCGGGTTTCCTCTCAAAACAGTGTCAGAATGACCATATGTTTGACGTCCAATAGCCGATGATAAGATAAAAAATCAATGTGCTCTAGCGGCGTCGTTAAATAAAACAAACTCTTTCTGTGTGTGCGCGTGCGAGTGTGTATGCGCGCGCGCGTGTGTGTGTGTATATGTGTGACTGCGTATGTGTGTTTGTGTCACTGTGTGTATGTGTGTGTGTGTGTATGTTTGTGTGTGTGTGCGCGCGTGTATGTGTGTGTGTGTGTGAAATGTATGTATATACTCTCTCTCTCTCTCTCTCTCTCTCTCTCTCTCTCTCTCTCTGTGTGTGTGTGTGTGTGTGTGTGTGTGTGTGTGTGTGTGTGTGTGTGTGTGTGTGTGTGTGTGTGTGTGTGTGTGTGTGTGCCTGTGAATACCAGCGTAATGCTTTTTAAACCAAATATCGATAAATATGCATTGCACAACCAACTTTTAATTTATGAATACTTTAACTAGTAGTATAAGGTGAAGGTAACAACTCTTGCAAATATTCATGCTACTTATTATCGATAGTTTTCGCCAACATTACCTATAATTACAAAATGGATTGGTCCGATCATCTGATTGGCTAGAATATTTTAGATTACCCAGGGTATCTTCTTCCGGTCACTTATTACCCCATCAGTCATTCATAACGGGGGAAGTAAAAATCATAATTTCTTATTAAGAAATTATCATGCATTGATGTAACGAACAGTACTATTGGATGATTTGATGCTTACAAGCCAATGACATTGTCGGTACTAAATATGACGTCAGCACGATTTGGCAAACACTCACAATAACGTCTTGTAGTTTAAAGAGTTTGCTTTTACGTCTCTCTGTTTTTAGTGTTAAATTTATAACAAAATGCCATTTTAATGCAATTCACTACAGATTTTCTACCAGAATAAAGAGAACTTTGGTTTTGAAAATTATCTATGGATATGATTAAATTACAAAGTTATAACAATACTCAGAACAGTGCGTAAAGTGTTTTATATCGTTTCTATACATGTACATGCATATGTGTGTCGAAAATAAAGGCTTTTAGAGAAGAAAATAGCTCAGGTAATAAATAGAATAACAAACGAGCAACCAGTTATTATCAAATTTATGTCCCTTGTGAAATAATTTTCATTTGACAACTGAACATTATTTTACTCTGGACATAAAGTTGATAATAACTGGTAACTCGTTTATTATCCTTAATTTATTACCCATATGGTTAAAAATATCCAATCTAATTAAAATTAGCTCCACTATTACATGTGGATCTAACACCAGCCAGTTGGAGCTCATGTCCACCAATCAAAACCTTACTTGCAGAATCCTGCCAGTGATTTAAAACTAACAACACTGCGTAGTCCCCATGTCCAGGTAACATTTCGTCTGTAAATAATAATTTAAATATTGACCAATCACACTTCGCCTTTTATAACGTTATTTGGGAGCATACACATTCTAAAATTATCGGGCGAATCTACTTTAGTGGCCGCAGTACAGCGAACCATACCAATACGTACGGGGTGGGTTATGAGTCTTCAATTTTACATTAAAAATTATTTATTTATTTATAAAACCCCCCAACTAAATCAGTATTCAGTTTTACTTTACAAATTGTTTATTTTATAAAATAAAACATGTTTTAAGGCATTAATTCACACGAAATATGTCGTATACCCTCAGGATAATTCGGAATGTTTTCAAATTATTTTTAAATCACTGGCAGGATTCTGCAAGTAAGGTTTTGATTGGTGGACATGAGCTCCAACTGGCTGGTGTTAGATCCACATGTAATAGTGGAGCTAATTTTAATTAGATTGAAAAATATCTTGCTACATATCAAAGTGATACGTCCCACTAGAACGCAAACTGAGACGTAACACTTTTTTTTTTTTTTTTTAAATTTATTGTCCCCAGACACAAGTATGGAGTGTCAGGGTTGGGGACCCCGATTGCACTACCTTACATCCATGTTATAAGTACATATGAACATTATTTATATATATATATATATATATATATATATATATATATATATATATATATATAATATAGTGTAATTAGAATCACTATATTAATATTAATAAGCATGAATACATGAAAACATGGAGTTCACTAATATGTGGGGTTAACAGTGAAGATAGAGGTAGAGGAAAGATTTGAAGGAAATGGTAAAGGGAGAAAAGAGAAGGTAAGGAAGGAAGAAGGAAAGAAAGAAAGAGTGAATTAAATACTTTAATTTCGAAAGAGAAAACATATTTGTATTGAAATACCTAGAATATAGTATTGCCATGTCTTGTTTCTAGGTATCTGGACCAAGGTGCCCAATATTCCTCAAATTCTTGAAATTGACAATTTTTTAGAAGTATATATTTTTCAATTTCTATTTTATCTTTTATCTTCGTGACGTCATCGATTGGCGCACTACAACCTTACAGGAACGTCAGCCAAACGAGTTGAGTGATATAAATTAAGATCGATTATGGGTAATAAATAGGATATTAAACTCGCTACCATTTCGTACCATGTTTAGGGACCGTAACAAAAGTATATTGAAGCCAGAGAGACTAAGTCACTTAGTCGGGGGGGGGGGGGGGGGGGGGGGGGGGGGGGGGGGGTTTACGATTTCAACATCTCCATTTAGTCTTTTTATCACTTTTGGCTTCACTTGCTTTGAACTTGAAAATCATCATACAAACACAACCCGCAAAGGCTTCAAAACACTGGCCAAGGTATTTATTGTCGACCTACTGCCCATGCAAACCAGGATATCAAGGTGGCTAGGTATGTATTACAGTCAACTCTCGTTATAACGGCCATGTTGGTACCACACAGGTCTTGCCGTTGTAACGATCGTAAAGAGTTAGCTCTCTTAGTATGACAAGTGGTTTGGCAATCATGTGTAACACTAATAAATAATAAAGTAATGAAACAAACAAAACAAAAAACAAACAAACAATTGTTGTTATACATCTTGAGCGTGTTTAGGATGATTTTCTTTAATAAGAGTCACTTCTCTTTTTTCACTTATCGAAATTTGCGTGTGGCGTCGTGTCGCGGGTGGGTGTGATATTTTCTCCCAATAAACAGCGCATTAAAACATTTCACGATATATTGTAACTTCTAATTAACAAAAAGAGACTTGACAGGAACAACTCAACTCTGCATCAAGATATTAACAACAATACAAGTTGTTTAAAAAATCTCTACCTTGCACATCAAGCACTGGAATAGAGCCGAAAAACGGCAATTGCAACAGCAAAAAAGAAGAGAAAAGAAGCATAAATTATCTTAAATTGCTGGAAAATATGACTTGAGAAATAGGCCAACTTGGAGCTTATGTCATTGGCGTCTGATGAAAGATACCAATGGGCATATTGTCATTGGATGTATAGTTTAATAGTTACAAAGCCTTTCAGAGTGCCTTGGTTGGCCTCGTATCACTGTTTAAAAACATTGTTTCACTATGTGCATTCATGAATAAATACTGTTTGTATCTTTTATATTACTACTGTCTTCCTGTGGTCTTTTCCAAACCTTGTTCTGTAATGTCAATTTGGATGAAGCCAAAGTCTGCCCATTTAGTCTTTTTGAGGAGGGTGGGGGGGTCAGAATCAAGACTAAGTGACTTAGTCTCTCTGGCTTCAATATACTTTTGTTACGGTCCCTTATGTCCCTCGTGAAATAATTTCCATTGTCACTCGCTAAAGCTTGTGACAACTGAAATTTATTTCACTAGGGTCATAAACATGATAGGAAATGGAAGCTCGTTTAATATCCTGTAAAACTTTTCATTTTCTATTTTAAAAATATAGTGATGTACTTTTAGTGTCTTGCAGTATACTGCAAGTTAACAATTATAAAAATATTTATACAGAAATTGAATTTTGTACATACATTCCTGTTTATTTTTATACTAATAAAGTATTTTAATATATATATATTTTTTTGTTTCGTTTTTGTTTTCTCTCAAAATAAATAAAGTATATACTAGCAGATGATATTAAAGGGACAGTCCCGAGTTTGTTGCCAACTGTACAAGCTAGAGCCATGGGCGATAAATCTAATTTATTATTACAAAATAATCACATACGGTTATCGCCCTTGCAGGTAGTTGCATCGGATACTCGTACGGCCCTTTAATGTACCAGTCATGGACACTGATTGGACGGTGGTTTGAGGGTGGGGGCACCTATCATGACAGACGCGAATCCAGGATTTTTGCCGGGTGGAGGGGGGTGGGGGGTGGGGTGGGGGGGGGGGTGGTCTTCAAGCAACAATTTAGATAGATGTTTATTAGCGGCGAGACAAATTGGTTTTGTTTACCAACAATTTTATTTATTAATAATAGGCTATTGGATGTCAAAATGGTTATTCTGACATATAGTCTTAGAAAGGAAACCCACTACATTTTCCATTGGTAGCAAAGGATCTTTTACATGCACCATCCCACAAATATGATAGCACATACCACTGCCTTTGATATTACAGTCGTGGTGCACTGTGCCTTTGACATACCAGTCGTGGTGTACTGGCTGGATCGAGAAATAGCCCAATGGGCCCACTGACGTGGATCGATCGTAGACTGACCGCGCATCAAGCCAGCGTTTTACCACTGGGCTACGTCCCGCCCCCAGTATCCAGCAACACAATGATAAATTAAAATACAACAATAAAACACATGTCCCATTGTCGTAAACGACGATAAATACATGTCCCATTGTCGTAAACGATGATAAATACATGTCCCATTGTCGTAAACGACGATAAATACATGTCCCATTGTCGTAAACGACGATAAATACATGTCCCATTGTCGTAAACGACGATAAATACATGTTCCATTGTCGTAAACGACGATAAATACATGCCCCATTGTCGTAAACGACGATAAATACATGTCCCATTGTCGTAAACGATGATAAATTAAAATACAACAATAAAACACATTTCCCATTGTCGTAAACGACGATAAATGAAAATACAACGATAAAACACATGTCCCATTGTCGTAAACGACGATAAATGAAAATACAACGATAAAACACATGTCCCATTGTCGTAAACGACGATAAATGAAAATACAACGATAAAACACATTTCCCATTGTCGTAAACGACGATAAATGAAAATACAACGATAAAACACATGTCCCATTGTCGTAAACGACGATAAATGAAAATACAACAATAAAACACATTTCCCATTGTCGTAAACGACGATAAATGAAAATACAACTATAAAACACATTTCCCATTGTAGTAAACGACGATAAATGAAAATACAACAATAAAACACATTTCCCATTGTCGTAAACGACGATAAATGAAAATACAACAATAAAACACATCTCCCATTGTCGTAAACGACGATAAATTAAAATACAACAACACATCTCCCATTGTCGTAAACGACGATAAATTAAAATACAACAATAAAACACATGTCCCATTGTCGTAAACGACGATAAATTAAAATACAACAATAAAACACATTTCCCATTGTCGTTAACGACGATAAACGAAAATACAACAATAAAACACATTTCCCATTGTCGTAAACGACGATAAACGAAAATACAACAATAAAACACATGTCCCATTGTCGTAAACGACGATAAACGAAAATACAACAATAAAACACATTTCCCATTGTCGTAAACGACGATAAATACATGTCCCATTGTCGTAAAGGATGATAAATGAAAATACAACAATAAAACACATTTCCCATTGTCGATGATAAATGAAAATACAACAATAAAACACATCTCCCATTGTCGTAAACATTTAATTTTTGCATCACAAAGTTTTGAGATCAAAGATCCAAGGACTGAAAGGCACAGATGATGTTTCCTGGAATAAATACCCGGGTTCTGCTTCATAGCCAAAAAGATCAAAGTCTGGACGAAATAAATTTTTAAGCTTTTCCACATCCTCTTTTGGCACTTGGCCAAACGCCTCCATTAAGGCTTCCGCCTTCTGCGTCTTTAATTCCGCCTTGTTAGACGCACCGCTGAATTTTAAAACTGTTTTTATAAACTTGGTCGCGGGCATAGCTTTTAAATTCTGGCGCTTAAAAGGATATTTTATATTCTTTCCTAGAATTCCTCTGATTTGCATTTTTCTCCACACCCGTTTCCCCGCCTCCTCCAATGACATGCATTTCACGATCCACTTCCACCAACTAAACGGGCTTTTCGTGGAATCGGCTACCGCGTCTTCTTCGGCGGTTTTCGCCCAAGTCCGTAAAGTATTTTTAGAAATGTTGTATCCCATGTTACTAAAAATATACGCTGCGTCCTCTTTGAAGGTTTCCATTTTCCCGATGACGTTGTAATCTATTTCGCACGGTTTGCACTGATCATACGTAGGCGTGAAGTGCGCGTCACGATGTGTGTCATTGTGTTCCTCAGTGAAGATGACGTATTTAACAAATTCCTGAAATGTGACGTCATGACCACACTTTAAGCTATGCGCCGACGGATTTTTCCGGAATTTGCCGATGATGTATTTTCCCACCAAATTCCAGAAATAAGGATTCGGTGAGAACAGCTTATCAACATAACCGGACAGCAAACGAGAATATGGTTCTCTCACAAACATAACTTTCAAAGCGTCATTTAGAAATAACTGTCTTGCAGAACTATTTTCCGGAAACGATTGTCCCAGAGTCGGCGGTTTCCCGCCAAGAGCTTCCCCGATGGATATATCGTACGGCGTATTAATCGTTCTGCCTGACCGAACGGCAAAGAAAACCCTCCGCCAAAATGTAGATCCTGCTTTTAGCAATGGGCAGTAGAGAAGTCCATGGCGTTGGTCTATCTCTATTCTACCATAAGCCCACGTCTCCGAGGAAAGCCCAATGAATTCCGTTTCTTTTCCTAGACATCTTTCCCGAAACCGTAAAACTCTTTCTTTATTCTTGAGATGTAAAGGGTTAAGATTGTAGTACGATGAGCTGTTATTCTGATCTTGATGAATCTTAAATCCACTTTCGATTTGTGTCTGAAGAAAAACAAGAAACAAAACAAACGTATATAAACATCACATTACTTAAATCGACAGACTTTAGTTTTTAAACACTGCAGCTTATATTTCACTATTACTATTAAATCCGTTAGACGAGGCACTAGATAGAGATTCGTGGAATCAATTACTATTTTGCCAAAGACCAAATGGACTCTGCATTGTGCAGATATACGGCCCTCGTATTACGTTTTTGTCGTCCAGATTTGATAATTGAAATCAGACATTACATAGATGTTAATACTGCCACGGATTAGTTTCTATAGAGATTACAACAAGAACAAGCAAGGTCAAGGTAGCAAGCGGTCAAACCAGGTCACTGATCAGTTTCTATAGATTAGAACAAGCAAGGTCAAGGTCACAAACGGTCAAACAAGGTCATTGACCAGTTTCTATAGAGATTAGAACAACCAAGGTCAAGGTCACAAACGATCAAACCAGGTCATTAACCAGTTTCTATAGAGATTAGAACATCCAAGGTCAAGGTCACAAACGGTCACACCAGGTCATTGACTTGTTTTTCTATAAATAACCAAGGTCACAAACGGTCCCATCAGGTCACTGACTAGAGTTTCTATGGATTCAGAACCGGTCACATCAAAAACAAAAGAGAAAAAAAAGAGAAAGAAATGTTTTATTTAACGACGCACTCAAAACATTTTATTTACGGTTATATGGCATCGGACATATGGTTAAGGACCACACAGATATTGAGAGAGGAAACCCGCTGTCACTACTTCATGGGCTACTCTTTTCGATTAACAGCAAGGGATCTTTTATATGCACCATCCGACAGACAGGATAACACCTACCACGGCATTTGATATACCAGTCGTGGTGCACTGGGTTACGTCCCGCACTCGACTAACAGAGACATTTTAACGATTGTGATTAAATATCAAATACATTTTTTTTCTGCATAACATATTAGTGGCTGTATATTAAACGTGTTTCTTATCCTTCTAATATTTGTACTGGGTTAAATTTAATTTTATTTCCGAAAATAGTTTTTTTGTCGTACGTACGAAATTATTTGAAGACGAAATCCAGTTTGGGCTTCTTACAAATACTAAGTCGACCAGAGACACATTGAATATACTGACACTGATATTCTAAACAAGAAAATATATTTAATATGTAAGTTTAATCGTAGAAATATTTTGTTAGTCGGAAACATCTTACAATGCAGCAAACTCAGGAATGTCCCTTTAAGTACACGTGAAAACAAACACCAAACTCGTTACATCAGCTCCATCATCTAAAATGGAGTGTGGGGGGGGGGGGGGGGGGGGGGCAAATTACAGCAAACGTTCCTACTCACAACTGTAATGTTTTTTTTTTTGTGGTTGGTTTTTTTCAGTTCGAGTCACATCTAGCCCTCCCCTTATTTACATGTTGTAAGGGGACTCTATGTAATAGATCCGAAAAATACGACATTTAACATCTATCGCCAGCTACTGTGTATAAAATACACAAGTTTTCAAAAATCTGATGCCACAGAGCTTTAATTTGATTATTCTCGAGTCCAGTTATGACATTAAACTTACATGTTGTTAACCAGTATCAACGCTACACGAAGACACCCGACGTCCCTATGCGAAACGAACCTTCGCTATACTGTCTTGTGATGACGTAGAGCAAAATGTGTGCCCATGTGACACGCCTTGCGCACTGACTTGCAGTATGTGCTCCACTAACAGCCGACTTGTTTCTCTTTGAATATTTCCACAACTGGTATAAAAAAGGCCGTGGTATGTGATATCCTGTCTGTGGGATGGTGCATATAAAAGATCCATTGCTGCTAATTGAAAAGAGTAGCCCATAAAGTGGCTATTTCTCGTTCCAACCAGTACACCACGACTGGTATATCAAAGGCCGTGGTATGTACTACCCTCTCTGTGGGATGGTACATATAAAAGATCCCTTGCTGCTAATCGAAAAAAGTAGCTCTTGAAGTAGCGACAGCGTGTTTCCTCTCTCAATATCTGTGTGGTCCTTAACCATATGTCTGACGCCATATAACCGTAAATAAAATGTGTTGAGTGCATCGTTAAATAAAACATTTCCTTCCTTCCTTCCTTCTTCCTTCCTTCCTTCTATGAATATGAATCAGAATGATTCACTAATCTGATTAAATCAAAACAAAGGAATATGGCTAATACGTTTAACTTTACTTTCCGCTATAGTGATGATGTTATATCATTCATCATTCATTTATTATGCACTGAATATGTGCTGTAGGGGGTATACTACCAAATCAAATCCCATAGACGACAATAGTAACATATGCGGCTAAAACTCCTACCTGCAACGTATCAACCGACATAAACGCCACGGATATAAATACTACCACCCCTTACACTTAAAGTGAATCAGAAAAAAATGGTGGTCAAGCTGCTCGTTTCTGAGATAACGGGTAGCGTCTATGACTACCCTAGTTTCGCACAAAATTCGAGTACTTTTTTTTACAGGTACCCCATACATGTTTCAAGCACAAGGCTACTTGACACATTGGTACTAGATGAAATAAAATTGCACATTTATTTTACCCAGATGAAACTAGTATTTTTTACAACCAACACACTCACATTTATAACCAATCACAGGACTTGTGGTGTTCACTTCTCTATCAAAAGTTGGGTGCACCTCCAACTTTGACCCAGCCGGAAGTTATTTGGTATAGTACTACCTATAGTGATGATGTTATATCATTCAACAAAAGAAAGATTACGGATTACCTTCCCCACAGGGGTTAGAAATAAAAGAAACATGTGAAGGCATTAAATCGCTTTCCTACCTCGATCAATGCATAAAGATTCAAAGCGACACTGGTCTCCAATAATAGAAACATCTGAAGGTATTAATTGGCTTTCACACCTCGATCAATGCATAGAGATTCAAAGCAACACTGGTCTCCAAATTAAGCTGTATGACAAAAGAGATGACTTCAACTTTCCAATAATCAATTTTCCCTTTATGTCGAGCAATGTACCTTCTGCTCCAGCCTTTAGTGTCTACGTATCACAATGTCT
>NC_054703.1:25454635-25519635 GCF_016097555.1 Gigantopelta aegis | reverse complement strand
CTTCAAGACTAAACATGTGGCGGGACGTAGCTCAGTGTTAAAGGTAGTACTAAACCAAATAACTTCCGGCTGGGTCAAAGTTCGATAGAGAAGTGAACACGACAAGTCCTGTGATTGGTTATAAATGTGAGTGTGTTGGTTGTAAAAAATAATAGTTTCATGTGGGTAAAAAAAAAAAGCAATTTGTTTTCGTCTAGTACCAATGTGTCAAGTAGCCTTGTGCTTGAAACATGTATGGGGTACCTGTAAACAAAAGTACTCGAATTTTGTGCGGAACTAGGGTAGTCATAGACGCTACCCGTTATCTCAGAAACGAGCAGCTTGACCCCCATTTTTTTCTGATTCGCTTTAAGTGTGAGGGGTGGTAGTATTTATATCCGTGGCGTTTATGTCGGTTGATACGCTGCAGGTAGGAGTTTTAGCCACATATGTTACTATTGTCGTCTATGGGATTTGATTTGGTAGTATACACCCTATAACGCTCGCTTAATGCGCCGCGGGTTTGGGATCGATCCCGTCGGTGGGCTTATTAGGCTATTTCTCGTTCCAGCCAGTGCTATCCTGTCTGTGGGATGGTTCATATAAAAGATCCCTTGCTACTAATGGAACAATGTAGCGGTTTTCCTCTCTGAGATTATATATATATATATATATGTGTCAAAATTACCAAATGTTTGACATCCAGTAGCTATAGTCGATGATTAATAAATCAATGTGCTCTGGTGGTGTCATTAAACAAAACAAACTTTTAGCAAACAATTTTTTAGAGACGAAACCCGTTAGCACCTTCGTATTTTACTGAAACTTTGTCGAATAGTGGTGCTGTCGTGTCTCGTACTGTAGTGTGTGTATTAATAGTTAATATGTGGAATAGTTGTTATCGGCGAACGCGAAAAATTATCAGTGTCAAGGCATTTGAGCGAAAACTTTTGTCTACTGAGCCTATTCGATGTTAGGTAGAAATACCGTATTTTCGTTATAGACTTCATTTCATTTCAACTTATTTTCGAGCTTATATCCAACTAAGGTTTAAGCACATTGTACTGGGCACACACCTCAGCTATGTTGGATGTCGGTTAGTAAAAGAGAGAGAGAGAGAGAGAGAGAGAGAGAGAGAGAGAGAGAGAGAGAGAGAGAGAGAGAGAGAGAGAGAGAGAGAGAGAGAGAGAGAGAGAGAGAGAGAGAGAGAGAGAGAGAGAGAGAGAGAGAGAGAGAGAGAGAGAAGAGAGTGTAGTAGTCTTACACCTACTCAGTTTGAGTCGTTAAAACTCGTTTTGGATGGGAGGCGGTACCGGGCTGCGAAACCTCTACCTACCAGCCTTATATCCGATGGCTTAACCAAGACCAGGGCCGTAGCTAGCGGGGTGGGGTGGGAGGCAAGGGGGCAGTTGTCCCCCCTCCAGAAAAAAATCCGAAAACAATTATAGAAACTTAAAAGAAAATTATATTCTTAACCGTTTAAGGAGTTTTAGGCTATTGACTACTCAGTTGCCCCCGCCCCCCAACAAAAAATACAAGCAACGGCCCTGAAGACCCCTCCGAGGCCGGTTTATAGACTTATCTCTGATGGCAGAGAGTGATTATATAACCGTTCAAACGGACAGGAAGAGTGCTCGTGATATTGACTTATTAATCATCGGCTATTGTTAACTCGGACACCTATTCTAGAGTGAAACCCGCTACGTTTTTCCTGTAGCAGCAAGGATCTTCTCACTGGCGTAGCCATGAATTTATAGGGGGTGGGGTGGAGGTGGGGTGGGAGGGGTGGCAACCCACTATTAGGGGGGGGGGACCCATACTATGAATTATATATGTATGATTTTATTAAATGCAATACAGTAAAACAAAAAGAATCGAGGGGCCATTGCCCCCGTGACCCCCCCGCCCCCCCCCCCCCCCCCCCCCCCATCCCCCCCCCCCCCCCCCCTCCATCGCTACGCCGCTGGATATTCTTTATGCACTTTCCCACGTACAGGACAGCACATTCCGCGGCGTTTGGTATATCTTTTGCGCAATAATTGTTTAATTCATCCATCCATTCATCCATCGATTCATCGATCCATCCACTCCATCCATCCAGTCATAATAAGGTAATACCGGCATCGGCGGCGTCGTGGTTAGGCCATCGGTCTACAGGCTGGTAGGTACTGGTTTCGGATCCCAGTCGAGGCATGGGATTTTTAATCCAGATACCGACTCCAAACCCTGAGTGAGTGCTCCGTAAGGCTCAATGGGTAGGTGTAAACCACTTGCACCGACCAGTGATCCATAACTGGTTCAACAAAGGCCATGGTTTGTGCTATCCTGCCTATGGGAAGCGCAACTAAAAGATCCCTTGCTAATCGGAAAGAGTAGCCCATGAAGTGGCGACAGCGGGTTTCCTCCCTCAATATCTGTGTGGACTTTAACCATATGTCTGACGCCATATAACCGTAAATAAAATGTGTTGAGTGCGTCGTTAAATAAAACATTTCTTTCTTTCTTGGTTGGTAATGGTTGGGACAAGGAAAAGTTTAGCCCACTACCCGTGGCGCCTCTGTCAAGCGTATAGCTACCTTATTGATATTGAAATGTGGGTTAAGGCTAGAGAAAAGTGTATATAATGATTTGGCAATTGTCGACAACCAAATGGTTGCAAGCTACTGTGTCTAAAATCCCCCCTACCCCTAAATCTGATGTCACAGAGCTTTAGTTTAGATTATTCTCGAGTCCAGTCATGACATTAAAGTTACACGTTGTTAACCAGTCCCAACGCTACACGAAGAAACGAAGAAAGGAAGGAAATGTTTTATTTAACGACGCACTCAACACATTTTATTTACGGTTATATGGCGTCGGACATATGGTTAAAGACCACACAGATATTGAGGGAGGAACCCGCTGTCACCACTTCATGGGCTACTCTTTTTGATTAGCAGCAAGGGATCTTTTATATGCACCATTCTATAGACAGGATAGCACATACAACGGTCGTTGATGTACCAGTCGTGGTGCACTGGCTGGGCGAGTAATAGCCCAATGGGCCCACCGACGGGGATCGATCCCAAACCGACCGCGCATCAAGCGAGCGCTTTACCACTGGGCTACGCCCCGTCCACAGAAACGAAGACACCCCACATATCAATATCAATAAGGGGTCGGGGTTAGAGGTGACTCGAGCTATCAAGCGTTCTACCACCAGGCTATAGATATTCCGACCACTTAAAGGGACAGACCCTACTTTTTAAACACTAAGGCATATTTTTCACTATTAGAGCCGTTATGATCACTGAAATCAAACATTACTTATATTTTATTCTTTAGATTATCCATTTCCGTAGAACCGAACCTTTTCTGGTCATCCTGGTGTTTGTAGTACCAAAAATTGCATTTTTGTTTTTCATATTTTTAAAAACGCACGTGCGTCTGAGAAATATCGGTTTATTGATTCGAGTTCTAGTCTCTTTTTAAGGATACTTCCCGTTTTAACATCACATACTCTTCTTTCACTCTATTGTAACTTTATCCAAATGAATTACAGGTTTGTAAATTAACTAAACTTAGTGTCCATTTTTTTTTTTTTTTTTGGGGGGGGGGGGGGGGGGGTAAAACTGGGGTCGGTGCCTTTAAAATATAGGCGGAACGTCACACACACGCGGGATTTGATGTAGACTTAGCAAACAGAGAGCTAATAAAGCACCGAGTATCGATCCATCTATCATGTCTTGGGGCGCAATCGATCGTATTCTAGGTCATAGTTCGGAGTACTCCAAGAAATCTATATCAAGTCGGGGAATCGGACATTGCTCTGACGACAGAACTGTGGCAGGCGATGTTTTGTCGATTTTTTAAAGAGCGCCTGTAAATCAGTAGCTCCACTGTCCTATTCAGTTTACGTCCTACACCGCCATTAATTCCCATTAATTAAGCAGTTCAATACAATTTCTACGTCAGAATATATTGTGCGAAAAATACAACACTATCGGGAGGGTCATGTGACTATTAATGTTAGGGAGTGCTCTCAACTGACAAGTACCGAGTAAAAAAAAAAGAAGAAAAAAAAAAGATCAACATTATAGGCCAACCTCATGCCAGAGAAGCGCCCCATATTGCTGTTATACAAGTGGCACTGTATCACTTGCACAGTTGTTATCAGTTAGTATTACATATAACAGGTAACTTCAAGTCAATTAGTTATTTAAATACTACAGACGTCAACCTAATTGTAAGCATCAAAAAAAAGATTTCAAATGCCGTAATTGTCCCTTCCTTTAAATAGGCGATACCAGATAGACCGCAATTAAGGCTCATAAACACTGGTTACTTCGCATGCCTGCGTTCTGACTGTGTCGTCTGATGTGTCTGCGGCTTGCGGTTGTTTGCTATCTGACCGCATCTGGCTGTAGTACCGGTCCGAACAGGTGGTTCATTAACCGATTCACTCCGGCTGTCTCTTGCGCTGTACACCCATGTCCCAAAAGGTCAATGCACAATATTACAAAATAACATGGGCAAAATACAGCAAGAAGGCTTACCATTATTAAACATACATATTGTTTTAATTCTTCACCATTTCCTAGAAGTGAATATGTGAACCATAACATGTGTCACAATTAGGAACTATAGTGGACCGTGATGAATGAACTCTCACCTGGCCCATTGATAAAGCGCTCGCTAGATGCGCGGTCGGTCTAGGATCGGTGGATGTATTGGGCTATTTCTCGTTCCAGTGATTGCACTACGACTGGTATATCAAAAGCCGTGATATGCGCTATCCTGTCTGTGGTATGTGTTATGCTGTCTGTGATATGTGCTTTGTATAAAAGATCCCTTTTTACTGATGGAAAAATGTGGCGGGTTTCCTGTCAAAATTACCAAGCGGTTGACATCCAGTAGCCTATGATTAATACATAAATGTGATCTAGTTGTGTCGTTAAACAAAACAAACTTTAACTTAAAGGGACATTCCTGAGTTTCCTGCATTATAAGATGTTTCCGACTAATGAAATATTTCTACGATTAAACATATTAAATATATTTTCTTGTTTAGAATATCAGTGTATGTATATTCAATGTGTTTCTGGTCAACTTAATATTTATAAGAAGCCCAAACTGGATTCTGTTTTCAAATAATTTCGTACGTACAAAATAAAAAATATTTTAGGAAATAAAATGAAATTTAACCTTGTACAAATATTAGAACGATCAGAAACACGTTGAATATACAGCCACTAATATTTTATGCAGAAAAATATATTTAATATGTAATTACAATCGTTAAAAAGTCATCTAGGTAATGTCCCTTTAATGTATGTTCATCATAGTGCACAGAAAACGTTTATGTTAGGCGAGGCATGAATGAAAATAAACAACAGTTATCACATGTTTCATTAAATAGAATGTAGGAACAATAGCTGTTAACACTTTCCCACGAAAATTGATTTTATAATCAATCATCAAAGTCCCTAGGGGCGAGACGTAGCCCAGTGGTAAAGCGCACACCGGATGCACAGTCGGTCTAGGATCGATCCCCGTCTGTGGGCCTATTGGGCTATTTATCATTCCAGGCAGTGCACCGCGACTGGCATATCAAAGGCAGTGGTATGTGCTATCCTGTCTGTGGGATGGTGTATATTAAATATCTCTTGCTACTAATGGAAAAATATATAGCGGGTTTCCTCTCTAAGACGACATGCTGTGACTGTGTCAAAATAACCATATGTCTGACATCCAATAACCGATGATTAACAAATCAATGTGCTCTAGTGGTGTCTTTAACAGACTTTAACTTTTGAAATGCACTTTCCTAAACCGTACAGCTTATACCACGGTTTTCGATATACCCGTCGTGGGAATATGGATGGGACAGGGAAAAAACTTAATCAGAGAATGGGTCCATGGAGTGTGGTTCCATTCTACGACGCAGGAAACTCAGCCGAGCGCTCCACTGACTAAGCTTGACGCAGGGGCGGATCCAAGAAATATAATTTTTGTGGAAGGGGGGAGGGGGCTAAGGTGAAAAGGACGCAGGAACCAATTCGTGAACAGGGTACCCATCCACCCCCCCCCAAAAAAAAAAAAAAGAAGAAAAAAAAAGAGAGAAATGTTTTATTTAACGACGCACTCAACACATTTTATTTACGGTTATATGGCGTCAGACATATGGTTAAGGACCACACAGATTTTGAGAGGAAACCCGCTGTCGCCACTACATGGGTTACTCTTTCCCATGAACAGCAAGGGATCTTTTATTTGCGCTTCCCACAGGCAGGATGGCACAAACCATGGCCTTTGTCGAACCAGTTATGGATCACTGGTCGGTGCAAGTGGTTTACACCTACCCATTGAGCCTTGCGGTGCACTCACTCAGGGTTTGGAGTTGGTATCTGGATTAAAAATCCCATGCCTCGACTGGGATCCGAAACCAGTACCTACCAGCCTGTAGACCGATGGCCTAACCACGACGCCACCGATGCCGGTAAATAAATAAAGAAAGAAAGAAAGAAAAAAGAATAGAGGTACTTCAATATATTTAGGTGGATGAGGTTCTCTGATTCCCCCTTTTGATCCGCCCCTTTGACGATGAATTTGAAGGTGATTATTAATTCGGATATAAACTTCACACGACTCTGTGAAAAGCAATGAATAATTCACACAAGAAACTACCCCCCCCCCCCCCCCCCCCCAAAAAAAAAAACCCCCAACCCCCCACCCCGCCAAAAAAAAAACCCCCAAAAAACAAAAAAACAAGAACAACCCCCCCAAAAAACAACAACAAACAAACAAAACAACAGCCCCAAAATTCAAATACGCTGTATAAATATTTTCTACGTTACGGACAACTTTCCTTAGGTTTTTCGTGATGCAATTAAAGATTGCTTTTATTGATTTTCGTTGAACTAACATACTCGTTTGTCTACATTATTGAAAGCTGACTGATTTTCTATTTCACGGCAAGCTTTGTAGAACATTAACCCGAGAGTGATGACCTAATGGACAATAGGGACGGGACGTAGCCCAGTGGTAAAGTGTTCGCCTGATGCGCGGTCGGTCTAAGATCGATCCCCGTCGGTGGACCCATTGGACTATTTCTCATTCCAGCTAGTGCACCACAACTGGTGTAACAAAGGCCGTGGTATGTGCCATCCTGTTTATAGGATGGTGCATATATAAGATCATTTGCTTCTAATCAAAAAGAGTAGCCCATGAAATGGTGACAGCGGGTTTCCTCACTCAATATCTGTGTGGTCCTTAACCATATGTCCGACGCCATATAAACGTAAATGAAATGTGTTGAGTGCGTCGTTAAATAAAACATTTCCAAATCGATCCCCGTCGGTGGACCCATTGGACTATTTCTCATTGCAGCTAGTGCACCACAACTGGTGTAACAAAGGTCGTGGTATGTACTGTCCTGTCTGTGGATAATTAAAACAGTTCCTTCCTGCTTTAATGGACAGTAGCAGCTGTTTTAGTTTTATACGAACGCTAATGAGACACACAGTTTGGTTTTCAATTTGACTCCTTTTTAAAATTATTTCCACCCGGCATAGAAAGAAATAAAGTTTAACGACATCACTAGAGCACATTGATTAATTAATCATCGGCTATTGGATGTCAAAGATTTGGTCATTCTGACTCATAGTCACCAGAGGAAACCCGCTACATTTTTCCTAATGCAGCAAGGGATCTTTTATATGCCCTTTCCCACAGACAGGAAAGCACATACCACGGCCTTTGTCTACTTGTGGTGCACTGTTTGGAACGAGACCACCTGGCACAGAGGCACATACAATAGGCCTAAATAAAGTTTGTTTTGTTTAGTCGTACGGGGTCCCATTTTTGTAGGGGGGGGGGGGGGTTGTGCTGGTGTGTGGATGGGGGGGGGGGGTGGTGGTGGTGGTGGTGGTGGTGTGTGTGTGTGTGTGTGTGTGTGTGTGTGTGTGTGTGTGTGTTGCTGCCTGGATTTTGCCGGAATTAAACGAAAATTCCCGAATATGGATAACAACATTTATTCATATTAGCGTTACTACCAAACATATATATATATATATATATATATATATATATATATATATATATATAGGGTTGCAAACGAATCACTGCGCATTTTTACATGGAATACAACTAATGTTGAGGGTAGAATGATGGAAATGCATGGTCATCACATTTTGCCCGCAGCCCCCCCCCCCCCCCCCCACCACCACCGCCCACGTCGTCTCGCACGCTACTTCACAAAGTTAATAAAATAAACCCAATATTTGTTGAATTGAATGATATGAAAAAAATTGTTTTGTTTCTGAAACATTGCACCCCCCCACCCCCCCTTAGAAATAATGTGCATTCTCCCATGAGTCTATACTCAAGTGTTTAATATAAACGTCATAAAATATTGATACCATGGCAACGTCATAAACATTACATGCGTGTGGCTTCCTTAAAGATTTTAATCTAGATTCTTCTTAAGTCGCGTTCACACTATAATATATATTTAATCCCGGGACAAAATTTGTGCCGGGCCAAAATTAGCTCGAACCACGCGTTCAAAGATTGTTTTGTTTAACGACACCACTAGAGCATACTGATTTATTAATCATCGGCTATTGGATGTCACACATTTGGGTAACTTGACATATAGTCTAAGAGAGGAAACCAGCTACATTGTTCCATTAGTAGCAAGGGATTTTTTTTTTATATGCACCATTCCACAACTAATATAGCACATACCATTGCCTTTGATATAACAGTCGTGGTGCACTGGCTGGAACGAGAAATAGCCCAATGGTTCCACCGATGGGACCACGCTTTCACGATGACATTTTTCATGCTCTAAATTAAATTGGCTTGGGCCTGTTTAGCCCAGTCCAATTTGGTCCGACCAAAAATTTCGATCCATGCTCGATCCCGGGTCTGGGGTGAGACGTAGGCTAGCCCAGTGGTAAAACGCTCGCTTGATGCGCGGTCGGTTTGGTATCGATCCCCGTCTGTGGGTCCATTGGGCTATTTCTCGCTCCAGCCAATGCACCACGACTGGTACATCAAAGGCCGTGGTATGTGTCATCCTGTCTATGGAATGGTGCATATAAAAAATGCCTTGCTGCTAATCGAAAAGAGTAGCCCATGAAGTGGCGACAGCGGGTTTCCTTCCTCAATATCTGTGTGGTCCTTAACCATATGTCCGATGCCATATAAACGTAAATAAAATGTGAGTGTGTCGTTAAATAAACTATTTCCTTCGATCGAGGGTCTTTATCTAGCACCGTGTTAAAAGAAAGACAGGTTACTTCCGTTCAATGGGCCATATAAAATAATAATAAATCATTGCTGTCACGATAGAATAAATAAATAATAAATAGAAGTAAACAAGAAATGCACTCAGCGGTGTCTAACGGTAACGTGATTTGTTTGCGTTCAACCAGACCGAGCGGAAAAAACACGTCCGCTAGACTGGTTTAGGCGCCTCGCGTTAAATCTAATGGCCACATCGCGAACCAGTCAACTAGTTCGCAACGTTAGCGAAACGTTTGCTGGCTGAACTTAGGGAATCACTCGTTTTGGTACACGAAGGTAAAAAATGTGTGTGAAGGCGACATCCCCATTTGGCTCGGGCCATTGAAAAATAAAATAATAAATTCGGTACAGTTGTGATTAGGTTTAGCCAGTTTCGCAGATCGGCACGGTTAATGACTTAAGGAAGCAAGGAAATGTTTTATTTAACGACGCATTCAACACATTTTATTTACAGTTATATGGCGTCGGAAATATGGTTAAGGACCACACAGATATTGAGAGAGGAAACCCGCTGTCGCCAGTTTATGGTCTACTCTTTTTGATTAGCAACAAGAGATCTTTTATATGCACCATTCCATAGACAGGACAGCACATACCACGGCTTTTTTTTTTTTTTTTTACACCATTTGTGGAGCACTGGCTGGAGCGAGAAATAGCCGGATTAGAAAAAGTCCAGACCAATTTATCACGAGCTAATATTAAAGTTTTATAAACACGGCCCCTGAATTGCCAAATTATTTTGAGAGCGAAGAGCTTCCAAATGGACGTAATAAGGATTTCGAATTGTGTACTCAATTCTGTGTGTTATAGAGGTCGACACGTTTTAAAGGCCCCCCTCCCCCAACCCCCAATCTTTCCGACGTTTTTACAGTTAGATGTGTTAAATCCATTCTGACTAATACAAGCACAATCTCATTTCACAAATTCGAGCAAAAAATAAATTTAAAATTATTTTTTATTTTTCGAAAGCAGCGCATTTTGTTTTTTGTTTCGATTGTTGCTGTTTGTTTATGTGTGTTTAGATATGGGTTTTTTTTCGTGTTTCTTTTTGCGAGTTATTTTTGTGGAACGTAGTTTTTTTTGGTGTTTTTTGTTAAGTTTTTCTTTTTAAGTTGAGGCAATACGAACATTGACTAATTGTTTATTTATTTATTTATCGGCTTCCAGAAGAACGTATAAAATGCCTTTAATGTATATGCTAGCTGTTATATGTGATAAATGTATTTATCATATAATACCTTGCATATCTAGTGTAATCAAATCGGTACATTAAATCTGCAAAGTTATCAAATTCTGAAAGTATGTGACCTGAAAAATATCACATACTTTGATTACACTGGATATGCAAGCTGTTACATGATCAATATACATGTATATATTAATATGTATGTGTATGTGTATGTGTATGTGTATGTGTATGTGTATGTGTATGTGTATGTGTATGTGTTTTTTTTGCAGGATATTCATATTTACCAGATTGAAATGCAGCATTTATAGTAGTTATTTACCAGCCCAACATTGAATATCACTAGCCATGGGAGTGGGGCTACCATAATCTAGAAGCTCTGTACACACAAACCCCCCCCCCCTCCCCCACCCCACCCCCCACCCCACACACACAGGCACATACACACACACACACACACATACATACACACAAACATTCACACACACACACCACACACACACACACACACACACACACACTATATATATATATATATACACACACACACACATATTCACAGCCAAACAATGATTTAATTGAATATCTCACACTTGTAACCTAGGATACATCTGAAAGTGAAACGGTAATCTGACTAAGTTTAAGTATTTACGTGGTTCTCACTCGTGTCGTGTGCGATGTACGTCCATGTGGACTTGCTGACGTAATGTAAGTACACCGGTGGATTATTTTAAACGTAAGTAACTTATATTTCACACTGGGAAACGATGCCTTAAGAGAGGACAGAGGCGGATCTAAGGGGGGGGGGGGATTGGCCTGCCCCCCCTCCTAGATTTTGCGACAGTTATAATTTTATTATATATTAATTTTTATGTTTTAACGATCCCCTCCAAACCTCCACGAAAGTTCCATTGGCATTCCGCCTCATGTCATTTGCCCCCCCCCCCCCCCCCCCAATGGATTTTCTGGATCCGCCTCTGGAGGATACATTATTGACCTAAAAGTGCGTTTGAAGTTTTAGGCTGGTGGGGTGAGGGGTGGGGTGGGGGGTGGGGAACGTGTATTTAAATAGGAATCTTGCGCATAGCTACTCTCGGCACACTAATCTTCAAAACTATATGTAGCTCGCTATTTTTAATTTTTGGCGAACCGTTCAAAATTGGAACTTTTCAAATTCCATAGCACCATACCACCCTCCGCCTATTCCCAGCCAGTGCAGGCGCCCCCCCCCCCCCCCCCCCTCGTGCGCTACAACAGCTTGTTCTGAATGTGTACACTCTGACCTGACCTGACCTGACCTGCATAGCAGAAAATTGTATACTCTTCATTATACTGTACATTAATTAAAGGGACATTCCTGAGTTTGCTACAATTTTAAAGATGATATCGACTAACAGAGACTTCTTAACGATTGTAATTACACATCAAATATATTTTCCTGCAGAAAATATTAGTAGCTGTATATTATAGGTGTTTCTGATCGTTCTGATATTTGTACTAGTTTGAATTTAATTTTATTTCCTCAAATATATTTTTCGTACGTACGAAGTTATTTGAAGACAAAATCCATTTCGGGATTCTTACAAATATTAAGACGACAAGAAACATTGAATATAAAGACACTGATATTCTAAACAATAAAATGTTTTTAATATGTAAGTTTGATTGTAGAAATATTTTATTAGTCGGAAACATCTTACAATGCAGCAAACTCGGGAATGTCCCTTTAAGAGAAACATCTTACAATGCAGCAAACTCGGGAATGTCCCTTTAAGAGAAACATCATACAATGCAGCAAACTCGGGAATGTCCCTTTAAGAGAAACACCATACAATGCAGCAAACTCGGGAATGTCCCTTTAAGAGAAACATCTTACAATGCAACAAACTCGGGAATGTCCCTTTAAGAGAAACATCTTACAATGCAGCAAACTCGGGAATGTCCCTTTAAGAGAAACATCTTACAATGCAGCAAACTCGGGAATGTCCCTTTAAGAGAAACATCTTACAATGCAGCAAACTCAGGAATGTCCCTTTAAGAGAAACACCATACAATGCAGCAAACTCGGAAATGTCCCTTTAAGAGAAACATCTTACAATGAAGCAAACTCGGGAATGTCCCTTTAAGGTAATACTAAGACACACACATTTAACAATTTGGGACTATGCATTGTATTTTAAAATACAAGCTACATTCAGTAAGAATTTATTTTTGTTTAACGACACCACTAGAAAACACTGATTAATAAATCATCGGCTTTTGGATGTCAAACATTTGGTAACTGACATAGAGTCTCAGATAGGAAACCCACTACATTTTTCCATTAGTAGCAAAGGATCTTTTATATGCACCATTCCACAGACAGGATAGCACACACCACGACATTTGATATACCAGTCGTAGTTTACTGGCTGGAAAGAGAAAACGACCAATGAGCCAACTGACGGGAATCGATCCTGGACCGACCACGCATCATGCCAGTACTTTACTACTGGACTACGTACCTCCCCAGCTATGAGCTATGTAAAACTTGTAATTGTAAAGTGTAGGGAGAGACCTTAACATAGGCATCCCCTGTTGATCAATCCCCAACGTTAATACAAACGTAAATAAATATTGTTTAAAAAAGGAGAACAAAGCTGTTTAAAAAACAACAACAAAAAACCCAACCCTGACGGGGATCGAACCTAGAACCACATCAAGTGAGCACTTTAACACTGGGCTAAATCCCGCAACAGATATGTACAATTTGTAATTGTAAAATGTAGCGAGAGACCTTAACGTAGGCGTCAATCCCCAATGTTAACACAAACATTAATAAATATTGTGAAAAAAAGAGAAAAGACAAAAAGAAAAAAACAGAAGAAAAAAGCAAGAAAAAAAGAAGAAGCTATGAGCTAATGAACAAAACTATAGTAAACAAAACAAACCGATTGGGTGGATCGATCCTGCAGCCTATTGTACCCCATACAGCCGGTGGCCCGGCATCACATCCGCTTGCTATGGAAATGAATGCTATTGAGTCAAAGTGGTACTTAATTCGACATTTATCATCCAATCGATATCCACGAATATACGAGCGCGCGGAATAACGCAGAACGTGACAGCATCAGCGCACAGACGACTCACTATAATTTTATTGTTATCTTTCTCTATTATTTTTATCGTCTTTTTATTCTTCTTCTTGTTTTTCTTCTTCTTTTTTTCTTCTTACTCCTCTTATATTCTCTTCTTTCTTCTTCTTCTTCTCTTCTTCTCCTCTTCTTCTCTTCTTCTTCTTCTCTTCTTCTTCTTCTTCTTCTTTCTTCTTCTTCTTTCTCTTCTTCTTCTCTTTTTTTCTCTTTCTTCTTCTTTCTTCTTCTTTCCCTTCTTCTTCTTCTTTTCTTCTTTCTTCTTCTCCTTCTTTCTTCTTCTTCTTCTTCTTCTTCTTCTGCTTCTTCTTCTTCTTCTTTTCTCCTTTTTCTTCTTCATCCTTTTCTTCTTCTTTTTTTCTTTCCTTTTTCCTTTCCTTCCTCTTCTTCTTTTTTCTTTTTCTTTCTTCTTTTCTCTTCTTCTTCTTCTATCTCTTCTACTCCTTCTTCTTCTTTTTTTTTCTTCTTCTCTTTTCTTCTTCTTCTTTCTTCCTTTCTTCCCTTTTCCTTTCTTCTTTCTTCTTCTTTCTTTTTTCTTTCTCTTCTTCCCTCTCTTCTTCTTTCTTCTTCTTTTCTTCTCTTTCTCCTTCTTCTTCTTCTTCCTTTCTTTTTCTCTTCTTCTTTCTGCTTCTTTCTCAAAAAACCTCTTATTCTTCTCTTTTCTTCTTCTTCCCTCGTTTCTTCTTCTTCTTCTTTTCCTTCTTTTCGCTTTCTCTTTCTTCTTCTTCTTCTTTTTTCTTTTCTTCTTTTCTTTCTTTTCTCTCTTCTTCTTCTCTTCTTCTTCTGCCCTTCTTTTTTTTCTGTTTTTTTTTTTCTGTTCTTCTTCTTCTTCTCTTCTTTTTTTTTTTTTTTTTTTTTTTCTTCTTTTTCTTCTGTTTTCTTCTTTCTTTTTTTCTTTCTCTCTTTCTTTTTTTTCTTCTTTCTTTCTTTTCTTCTTTTTCTTCTCTCTTCTTCTTTCTTCTTTCTTTTCTTCTTTCTTTTTCCTTCTTCTCTTCTTTCTTCTTTTTTCTCTTCTTTTCTTTTCTTTTTCTTCTTTCTTCTTTTTCTGTCCCTTTCTTCTTTCTCCTCTTTTTCTTTTCTCTTTGTTCTTTTTTCTTCTTTTCCTCCCTCTTCTTCTTCATCTTCTTTTAATTTTTTTCTTCTTCATTTCTCTTTTCTTCTTTCTTTTTCTTTTTTTTCTTTTTCATTCTTTTTCTTCTTCTGCATTACAGTTGTTACGCCTTGTCTGGGGGTGTTCTTTTTCGTTCCCCTTCTTCTGAATTTTTCTTTCTTCTTCTTTTCCATTAGTACCAAAATATATTTATATGCACCATCCCAAGGTTCTTCCTTCTTTCTTTCTTCTGATAGCCCATACCACAGCCTTTGATATTACCAGTCGTGATCCACTGCCTAGAACGAGATATAGCCCAATGGGTGCACCAACAAGGATCCACCTCAGACGGACCGCGCAGCAGTTACGTTTTACAACTAGGCTACGTCCGGCTTTACTACTGGGCTACATTCCACTTTACTACTGGGCTACATTCCACTTTACTACTGGGCTACATTCCACTTTACTACTGGGACACGTCCTGCTTTAAAAGTGGGTTACGTCCAGCTTCACAATTGGGCTACGCCACACTTCACAACTGGGCTATATCCCAATTTACAACTCGGCTGCGTCTCGATTTACAACTGGGCTACGTCCCGCTTTACTACTGGGCTACATTCCACTTTACTACTGGGACACGTCCTGCTTTAAAAGTGGGCTACGTCCCGCTTTACAATTGGGCTTCGACCCGTTTTACAATTGGGCTGTATCCCGATTTACAATTTGGCTTACAAGTGGGCTACGTCCCGATTTACAACTGAGCTACGTCCCGCTTTACTACTGGGCTACATTCCACTTTACTACTGGGACACGTCCTGCTTTAAAAGTGGGCTACGTCCCGCTTTACAATTGGGCTTCGACCCGTTTTACAATTGGGCTGTATCCCGATTTACAATTTGGCTTACAAGTGGGCTACGTCCCGCTTTACAATTGGGCTACGTCCCGCTTTACAATTGGGCTACCTCCCGATTTATAGTTGGGCTTACAATTTGGCTACGTCCCGATTTACAACTGGGTTACGTCCCGCTTTACAACTGGGATACGTCCTGCTTTACAACTGGACTACGTCCGTCTTTACAAAAAGATGCAGATAACGTGATATCGAAGAATGGAATTCGACGATAAGGAACATAAATTGAGTGACCTGTGTTACAGGGACTATTCCGAGTTTACAGCCATTGTGGGATGGTTCCATCTAACAGACCATTTTACGCGACTAACTATACATATGTTCCACCGACAGGGATCGATCCTAGACCGACCGTGCATCAGTCGCGCTTTACCACTAGGCTACGTCCCGCTTCACAACTTGGCTACGTCCCGATATACAATTCAGCTACGTCCCACTACATAACTGGGTTACGTCCCGTTTTACAACTGGGCTACGTCCCCCTTTACTACTGGGCTACAGATTCTGATATTCTTAATACGTAATCTTTGTCATCAAAAATGATTTTTATTTTTTTCATTTTTATTTTTTAAAATAAATATTTATTGTTCCAGATTATATATCAGTGTAGGATTTGTTAGTATAAATGTGAATTTATACTTTGATTGTCGACCTCATGCTGAACAAACACGCACACAAATGTGAGCAGAATTTTAACAGTTTGAACAGACGCAGAACTGGGCGAGTCAACTACTCACCAACAATGATCGGTATAAATCTAGCTTATAGATGAGAGTACAGCTTTAAATACCAAAAATATAGTCGACACTGCAGCTTTAATTATCGCTTTTATGATGCTTTTTGTCCTAGTTCGACGCGAGATCTGACGATTACAGAGTCCAAATAAATTGACTTGGGCTGTAGAATCGATATCATCGGACTCGGCGGTCACTTGCTGGTGGTGAAACTATCGATCTGACGGCTGGTAGATATTGGGTTCGCACCCCGCCACCATCTCCCACTCAGAGTGACCTTTAACAGCTCAGTAGTATTAGTTAAAAAAAACAAAAAACTTTTTTTGTTTAACGACACCACTAGAGCATATTGATTTATTAACCATCGGTTATTAGATGTAAAAAAAATGTGGTAATTTTGACATATACTCATAGAAGAGGAAACCCGCTCCATTTTTTCCAGTAGTAGCAAGGGATCTTTTATATGCACCATCTCACAGACAGGATATCACATACCACGGCCTTTGATATACCAGTTGTGGTGCATTGGCTGGAACGAGGAATAGCCCAATGTGCCCGCCGACGGGGATCGATCCCAAACCGATCGCGCAGCAAGCGAGCAGTTTACACTGGGCTACGTCGTAAAGTAGTATTTGTAGTATAGGGGTTAAGATACTGATCTTAAGGCTGGTCAGTACTGACAATTTTTTTCCATTAGCAACAAGGAATTTTTTTTTATAATATGCACTTTCACACAAACAGGACAGCACATACAAGTCGTGGTGCACCGGTTGGGACGGGAAAAACACCCCAGATAATGGGTCCTCTGAGTTGATATAGTTTTTAGAGGGACATACATGTATGTAGAGGGTGCCCCCCCCCCCCCCCATGAAAAAACAGCAATAAACAACCCCCAACAACCCCCCCCCCCCAGATAACCCTACGGAATAGAGGATTATTAAAAGAGTATCGGTATTTCACACTAATTACTAAAAGCCTAAAGCTAAGTGCCCCCCCCCCCCCCCCAAAAAAAACAACAAAAAAAAAACACAAACAAAAAACAAACAAAAACAAAGACAAACAACCCCCAAACAACAAAAAAACACAAACCCCCTCCTCCCCCCCTCGCCATAAACCTACTGAATATGGAATTGTCTAGAAAGTATGGGAACTATATATTTTTAACATTTCGCAGTCATTATTATACAGATATTTGCCACATTCAGTGAAAATTGTAGTCCCCTTGGTGAAATATTGTTGAAGTAGCAACAGATTCAACATTGTCACGGTTCTAATAGACCAAATCAATTCCTATTGCCGATAATGTTAACGTTTACTAATAAAACTGATTTAAGCAGCGTATCAACACACCCAGGAAGTACAGCAATAAAAAGTGTGGCACCTCACATCTAATCTAGCTGCAAGAAAATGGGGGGTCACATAACATTTAAAAGATTTAATTAATGTTTTTAAAAGCAACCGTCATTTGCGCTGAAAATTGCAGTTCCATTTTTGGGTGTAACCCGCATTAGTTTCAACCTCTGGTATATACAGCATAATCACTGTATAACAAATAAAAGTGTATTTATTTATAGTCAATGGATAATAGTATTTGCACAGATAATCAATGTCACATATTACTACCAATCACACCCACAGCTGCTTTTACTCCGTAAATATTTGACGGTGCAGCTCAAACTTTGACACGGAACTCTCTTCTTTGGTACTATGCAACCTCAAACAACGCGTCACCAAGAGCTAAGCGAAATTTTTGTCTTCCTTTGTTTACATGTTGAGGTGGTCAATGTGTCCATAATCATGTTCACACGCTGCCTTCACAGAGTGATTTCTTCCCATTTCACACTTATTTTATTTTATTTTTTTTGTCCTTCAGTTCATTCTCCATCTTTTTTTTCTTTCAATGATTTTCTTGCTTATATCCAATTAATGTTCAAGCACGCTGTCTTGGGCACACAACTTAGCTGTCTGGGCTGTCTGTCCAAGACAGTGGGTTAGATGTTAGTAGTTAGTGGTTAATGAGAGAGAGAATAGGGTACAGTGGTCTTACACCTACCCACTGAGTCGTTGAAACTCGCTCTCGGCGGGAGCCGGTACCGGGCTGCGAACCCTGTACCTACCAGCCTTATGTCCCGATGGCTTAACCATGACACCACCAAGGCCGGTTATTCTCCATCAACACTATCATGCCGTATACAATGCTCGATAAAGAAGTAGCTTTTTTTTTACTTACAATTTTGAATATATTACTATTTGTAACAATATTTAACCTATAGGCGTAACATTTTCACTGAATGTGGCAAATATCCACATAGGAGTTTGAAATATTAAAGGGACATTCCTGAGTTTGCTGCAATTTTTAAGATGTTATCGACTAACAGAGACTTTTTAACGATTGTAATTACATATCAAATATATTTTTCTACATAAAATATTAGTGGCTCTATATTAAACGTGTTTCTGATCGTTCATATATTTGTACTAGGTTAAATTTCATCTTATTTCCTACACATATTTCTTACAAATATTAAGACGACCAGAGACACATTGAATATACAGACACTGATATTCTAAACAAGAAAATATATTTAATATGCAAGTTTAATCGTAGAAATATTTTATTAGTCAAAAACATCTTACAATGTAGCAAACTCAGGAATGTCCTTTTAAAATACAGACCCCACACATTTTAGACCGTTCCATATTCAGCAGTGTTATTATTTTTCTTGGGCCAACCGATATTTGGGAGTAATAGGAAGCTATATATAATTTGAATAAATAAATCAAATAGTTTTCGTTTTGGATTTTAAGGAAGTTTAAAAAATATTAAAAGCTGTTTTTGTGCAAACTGTTATTTTGAATAATCCATGTATCATATCATACCAGAGAGAGAGAGAGAGAGAGAGAGAGAGAGAGAGAGAGAGAGCGAGAGAGAGCGGAGATGAGAGAGAGAGAGAGATGACGAGAGAGGAGGAGAGACAGAGAGGAGAGATGGGAGAGAGAGAGGAGGGAGAGAAACGAAGAGAGAGGAGAGAGAGAGAGAGAGAGGAGAGAAGATTTTAACTGAATAATAATAATACTGACCAATAATATTAAATGAATTACATACCTGATTCAATTTAGTTGTCTATCTTGTGTTTTTTATCTCTACTTTGGAAAAGCCAAAGATTCCCCATTCTTTGAAATTCCTTAAACTTGTATTTCAACTCGTATTCAGCCAATAATAGTTCCACACGCAATACGCGTACCGTTTATTCCTTCCTTTTCTATCTGATTTCCGTTTAACCGACGCCTTTGTGTATGTGTGAGTGCGCAGATTCCTGCGCCTAACGTTACCATGGATACCTTTATTATTGGCAGTGTTTACTGCGGAATTAAATGAAGTCAGATCGAAAACGAACCCCGATTTGGAAAGCTGAGCCAATATTATGCCGTGTCCAAATCGGCCCTCTTCATTGATTTTGCCGGTCCGTGTCAATGGGACGGTTCGAAGTGAACGTCGATCTTCTGTTCTGTGTGTATCTCACTTCCCGCCCGCTCCCCCGCCTTCCAATCTCCCCGTCAACGCTTTGGTAGCAATGACCTAGACCTAGATAACGCCTCCACTGTTTGTATATAACGGTAATGATTTTGTTGGAACAACACAGGGTCGACTGTAAGGTTGTTCCATGTGGGTACGATCGCCTCCAGAGGACTTGCAATTACACTGTTTGTATAACGTAGGGGCAGATCTAAGGGGGTGATATATTGTTACGACCGCCTCGAGAGGACAGGTATTCATACGCTTGTATAACCTAGGGGCGGATATATGGGGGTGCCATGTTGGAACGGTCTCCCTCAGAATATGTAAATGTTATAATCATACTGTTTGTATAAACTAGGCGCGGAGCTAAGGGGTTGGCAAGTGGGTACAATCGCCCCGAATGGACATATAATCACACTGTTTGTATAACCTAGACGCGGAGCTAAGGGGGTGACAAGTGGATATGTTCGTCCCTCTTTTCTCTCAGTAACCACTAACTACTAACTCAATGTCCTGGATAGACAGCCCAGATAGCTGAGGTGTGTGTCCAGGACAGCGTGCTTGAACCTTAATTGGACATAAGCACGAAAGTAAGTTGAAATGAAATGAAAATCGGATCTGTCAGGGGCGTAACGTGCTTTGGACCTGGTTTCGAAAGGGGACCCATTTGTCTATATATTCTCTGGATACCTATTTGAACATCCTAATATTGCTTTGTTAAAACAGTGGTAAAGCGCTCGCTTGATGTGCGGTCGTTTTAGGATCGACCCCCGTCGGTGGCCCCATGGGGCTAGTTCTCCTTTCACCCAGCGCTCCACAAATGGTTTAACAAAGGCCGTGGTATGTACTACCCTGTCTTTGGGATGGTGCATATAAACGATCCCTTGCTGCTAATCGAAAAGAATAGCCCATGAAGTGGCGACAGCGGGTTTTTTCTCTCAATATCTGTGTGGTCCTTAACCATATGTCGGACGCTATATAACCGTAAATAAAATGTGCTGAGTGCGTGGTTAAATAAAACATTTCCTTCCTTCCTTGTTAAAACCTGTTTCAGCCCACCTGATATGAGAACACTGTCCTAGACAGAATACCCAGATAAAAGTTGTGCATTAAGGTGTGCCCAGAACAGCGTGCTTGAACCCTAATTGAATAAATACAGTACTTACCAGGCCCATAGCCAGCATTTCGAGTGAGAAGGTACGACTATGTATTTGTCGGGGCCTTTTGGATATGAAGTTGCGTGAGAGCGCGAAAAATTAAAATCTGTGAAATTCTAAAACGCGTTTTCCTGGCATCTGAAACTTAAAAATTGATATTTTAAAACAACGATACTCGATTATTTTGTAAATTGTATTCTTGCTATTAAGTACTTGGAAATTACCTTCAAGAAAGCAAGCAATATTTTCTAATTGGCCTTAAAGGCATATTCTCACAGACCACTGACCTATTTAATGGTCTAACAAAGTATTACCTGAACAAAAATAATTTGATTTGTCTCTAAATGTACTTTATTCAACCATCTTCATAACCACTATACTCCATTTATTAATGATATTTTGTAAAACTAATTGAATTATGGGAATGGTCCATAATTCAAAAACTAAAACTGCCGAGAGGGTTGACATGGATTTCACTCCATCATGGTTCAGTTAAGGCGATGCAATAACTAGATTTGGTTTCCAACAATTAATGTAATTTTTATTTATTATCCATTTTTAGAGAAAGATGGTCCTTAAATCCGTGACAGTATCCCATAATCCTACGGGACATTTTCAAATTCAAGAGCGACCAAAACCAATCCTCCCTCCCACCCACCCCAAACCTTTTCTTGTCCTGGACAGAGGAGTCGGCGAATGTCGACAGCTGCACCCATGACAGACGTGTACTACAACAAGTTCTTCACGTTAAATTTATGACCTCACCTGACCTAACAGGATTACTTTCTGTTGTTGACCTTTATTTCTAACTTTGGTTGATAAATCAATGGGATGTGAACTGCTGTCATTGTCATGTGATTGTTGAATGCTACGAGGTCACCAATATAGCAGAAGGTACAACGAAACCTTCTTGCGACATGTAGGGCCTACGTTCATTGTTTGTTTTGCCAGATTAGTTAGAAATTCTGAATCATGTACACTGCAGCTTTGATAAGACGATTGCTAAATGACGAAGACAAGTAAATAGTGTTTTATGGGAGGGTTGTAAAAGTTACAGTCAACTATTTGTGCAATATTAAAAACAGAAGAAAAAGGTAGATCTTCGCTTTAGCGGGAAGGTTCGGACGAAGCCCATGAACGCCTTCTAAATACGGGCCTGACTTACATATATAATAAGACAGTGTTCGACAAATGTTTGAGAAAAGTCGCAAAAAACAACAAAAAAAACAACAATGTAGTGTGGGAAATAGAATAAAAATTATTTTTGTCAATTATTTCTTTCATATTAAACTGACAAGTAAATATTATGTAAATACCTATTTAATGATGCTCTACCTAATTTAGCATTCACTTGTTTGGGCTCTCATTGATGTACAATGTGGTGTTTACTCTTGAAATTGAAATACAGATGTCTGTGTGGTCCTTAACCATATATGTCCGACGCCATATAACCGTAAGTAAAATGTGTTGAGTGCGTCGTTAAATAAAACATTTCCTTCCTTCCTCTCTCAATATCTGTGTGCTCCTTAACCATATGTCCGACGCCATATAACCGTAAATAAAATGTGTTGAGTGAGTAGGAAAATAAAACATTTGCCATATTTGAAACGGTGAAATATCGTTAAAATAGACTAAAACTCGACTCCATAACTGTTATTTCTCAGACGAACATGCGTTTTAAAAAATATGTAAAATGCATTTTGTGGTATTAGAAACACCAGGATGACCAGAAACATTTCGGTTGTACGGAAATGGATAATCTAAACAATAAGATATAAGTAATGTTTGATTTCAGTGATCATAAGCGGCTCTAATAGTGAGAAATATACTGCAGTGTTTAGAAACTAGGGTCCGTCCCTTTAACATTAACGCCCAGAGCAAGCTGTCATGGCGCACGCCTGCCACGATTGTAGTCAGCTCTTCCTATAGGTAGTACTAAACCAAATAACTTCCGGCTGGGTCAAATTTCGAGGTGCAGCGAACTTTTGATAGATAAGTGAACACCACAAGTCCTGTGATTGGTGATAAATGTGAGTGTGTTGGTTGTAAAACGAAATAGTTTCATCTTGGCAAAAAATGTATGCAATTTTATTTTATCTAGTACCACTGTGTCAAGTAGCCTTGAATGGGGTACCTGTAAAAAAATACTCGAATTTTGTGCGGAACTAGGGTAGTCATAGACGCTACCCGTTATCTCAGAAATTAACAGCTTGACCCCCATTTTTTCTGATTCACTTTAAGGGTGAGGGGTGGTAGTATTTATATCTGTAACGTTTATGTCGATTGATATGTTGCAGGTAGCAGTTTTACCCACATATGTTACCATTGTCGTCTGTGGGATTTGATTTAATTTGATTTGGTAGTATACACCCTACAAGGACATGAAGGGGGTGGGGGGGGGGGGCGTAGGGGGAAGGCAGAATCGCCCGCACCGGTATACCAGTCGTGGTGCATAGGCAGCCCGATCGGGGTCAGAATTAAGCAATGGAGGTGTTTGGTGGTACGAAATTTGAAATATTTTTCCCGTAGGAATTTTATAAGCAAAATTAAAGGTTTACGCATTAATTTCCTAAGGTGATTTGACGACTAATTTTGAGCGGTTCAACCGAAGGTATTTTTTTTTTAAACTCCCCTTAGCATGTGAATGTATATGGTATCAATATGTTAATATCTTAAATGCTTCCCTATAATCTAAGTTAGGGAAAAACTCAAATTAATCACTCCCCTTAGTGTGTTCCGCTCAGTATGGTTTTTTGGGTGTTTTTTTTGCGGGACGTAGCCAGTGGTATAGCGCTCGCTCCATGCGCGGTCGGTCCCCGTCGGTGGGCCCGTTGGGCTATTTCTCGTTCTAGCCAGTGCACCACGACTGGTATATCAAGGGCCGTAGTATGTACTACCCTGCCTGTGTGATGGTTCATATAAAATATCCCTTGCTGCTTATCGAAAAGAGTAGCCCATGAAGTGGCAACAGCGGGTTTTCTCTCTCAATATCTATGTGGTCCTTAACCATATGTCTGACGCCATATAACCGTAAATAAAATGTGTTGAGTGCGTCGTTAAATAAAACATTTCCTTCCTTCCTTCCTTCCTTTCTTGTTTTCTCAGCGAGATCTACAGGTACCTTATTTTGAAGATGCACCCTCCTAGAAAATATCCCAGATCCGCCCTTACAAATCTGGGGCCAATTTCACAAAACATCGTAAGTTTACGTCTGCGACTAGCAATTATACCCGGCGTACATTTACACGTGTTCGGCATCTAATTCACGAAGATAATTACATCATTAAGGAAAATGGAGCATTTTAAGGACAAAATCAAATTAAATATGTCTACTTCTAACTAGATTAGTTGTACTATAACAGTAATAAGAATTGTGGTTTAGTCGTAGATTTACGTTTATACGTGCAAAACTGGGCTTACGATGTTTAGTGAAATTGGGCCCTGCTTTGGAGTTGACGCGGTCAATCTGTCAGATTTATGGTTGGAAAGTAAATGTTGTTGTCAGTGTACTGGTTTAAGTATCCTCTAGAACTGACGTGTTTGTATGCTGGTCAGGTCAGATAACAATCGAACGCGTGGGTTTTGGTATGGATATTCTATTAGGTAGTACTAAACCAAATGACTTCCGTCTGGGTCAAAGTTCGAGGTGTAGCTAACTTTTGATAGAGAAGTTAATACCACACGTCCTGTCATTGGTGATAAATGTGACTGTGTTTTTTGTAATCAAAAAAGAAAAAAGAAAAAAGAAAAAAAAAAAAAAAAAAAAAGAAAGAAAGAAAGAAAAAAGCAATTTTATTTCATCTAGTACCACTGTGTCAAGTAGCCTTATGCTTGGAACATGTATGGGGTACCTGTAAAAAAAAGTACTCAAATTTTGTGCGAAACTAGGGGTGTTGTAAAAACATCTGGTTATACCGAAAATGAGCCATGAAAGGTACCATTTTCTGCAGTTCATACTTTGAGGTGGGGGTTGTAGTACTGGAATTTGTTATAGGCGTGGGAAGATGGCAGCAACTAGGGGTACGTGAGATTAAATGAGAAATCATATTGTGCATATTGCGGCTCCCCAGTTTCAGAGTTGGGGGGGGGGAGGGGGGAGGGGGCAGTGCCCCCTACCACACCCATTGTTTTCGACGCCTGTGTTTATGGATCATAGTTTCGTTGATATATTGTGTATAGTGTTTTTAAATGCAAACGTTAACATGGTCGCCTATGGCATTTTATTTAGTATAGTAGAACAATTAAAGGGACTGTCTCGAGTTTTCTGACATTGTAACATATTTGCAATTAAGAATATGTTTAGAATATCACTGTCTGTATAAACAAGGTGTTTGTAGTTATCCTAATGTTAATAGTCGTGCAAACCAGACTTTAGCTTCTAATTATTTCATACGTACAATAAACCAGTGCAGTAGCTAGCGGCGGCAGGGGGGGGGGGGGGGTCAAAGGCAGAAAAATATATGGAAACATTATAGAAACTTACAGAAAATTCTCTTCTTAAAGGGACATTCCTGAGTTTGCTGCATTGTAAGATGTTTCCGACTAATAAAATATGTCAACGATTAAACTTGCATATAAATATATTTTCTTGTTTAGAGTATCAGAGTCTGTATATTCAATGCGTTTCTGGTCGTCTTAATATTTGTAAGAAGCCCAAACTGGATTTTGTCTTCAAATAATATTTTAGGAAATTATTAGAACGACCAGAAACACGTTTAATATGCAGCCACTAATATTTTATGCAGAAATATATATATGATATGTAATTACAATCGTTAAAAAGTCTCTGTTAGTCGATAACATCTTAAAAACTGTAGCAAACTCAGGAATGTGCCTTTAACTGTTGAGGAGTTTTAGACTATTAACTACTCACGAATTGGCTTGTCTCTGACCTGTGTATAGGTTTAATTTTATCTAGTTATAAAATAGTTGTATATAAAAATACGTTTGTAAAATCAATCACGAACGCAGTTCCTGCGGTGCTCCAAAGACAACAAAGGAATTTACAACCAAGTGACCAACTCGATCATGGCTGGAAATACAGAAAGTTGTGCTTCAAAGAAACCACTTGACTGTTTACTGGTTATTGATATTGACGTTTTAAGTAAGCAAGCTCCCTGAAATGGTTGAAAAATGATATATGAGAGCCATTAGATTAAAATTATCTCTACCAGTAGATCTAACAGCATTGCGTGGACTTCCATGTCCAGATGACATTTCATCTATAAATAACAATTCAAATATCGACCAATTACACTTCGCCTTTTTCCCCCTCCCGCCCCGGAATCGACAACTGGCGATGTCAGAGGCTGAATCCGGGGTGGGCGTGCCTGAACCCTCGTGGATAGGGGCACGTAAATATAGTTACCCATACCCATACACTTCGCCTTTTATAGCGTTATTCAGGAGCATACAAATTCTAAAAATATCGGGCGAGACTATTTATGTAATAGGCGAACTTGTTGGTCTATTTCAAAATTGAAAAAAACAGGGGGGAAAGTGCAATAATAAACTCTGGATTGTATACTAGTATAAACAGATTTTATGGCTATACCATCACGTTTTTTTTTTTCGTCTTGATGATGATAACTAGTTTAACGTGCCCATATACCACTAGGGTTTCGAACACGCCCATCCCGAGTCCGAACTCCGATAAGATCGGTTGCCTGACTCGGGATGCGCGCGCGCGCGCGTGTGTGTGTGTGTGTGTGTGTGTGTGTGTGTGTGTTGGGTGGATTGGGGGGGGGGGGGGGGAGCGGGTCTAGTGTTGAAAATGGGCAGAATTTTGAAAATAGCAATTAGTAAAAATGTTAATAGAATAAATTAAAAATTTTAAAAAAAATTACAAGCCAAAAATAAAAAAAGAATTGTCTGCTCGGCCGAATATATACATAATTTGGAGCATTTTAGAAGGACAGTCCAAAAATAAATAAAAATAAGAAGAGAGGATCGGACTATTTAATAATATTAAAAAAAGAAGTAATTTCGACATAAATTTTTTAACGAAGGTCTAAATGTTTAAAGTGCGATCTATATATCCACGTGATTGGCCTCGTAAAGCCCGTTAGGCTGTGGAGGTTGGCCTACGGCGAACTGATGAGCGGAGAACCGGCAAAGGCGGGGATGAAGTGCTTCCATCCCTGGTCAGCGAGGATGGTTATGACACTCCGGTAGTTGCCGAAAAGGGCCTTGACGATCCTGTGGATGGTGTGGCTATCCATCTCTCTAACCAGGACCGCTTGTCGGTAGACTCTTTCTCGGCGCTGAGTTAGTACCAACCCCGTCTTGCCGACTGTAGACCTGATGGTGTGTAGCTCGAAAGCGCTACCATCAGGCAGTTGTTTTAGCTCTGGTTCGACTAGTCCGCCCATCAGTGATTCCGGATCCGAGGTGTCCCCCTGCACGAACTTCAGGAAGCCGGACCTGATTTTCCCAATCTAAACTTTCCAGACGGCTTCCGAGTCGGAGAGGGATGGTGCTTGTGAAGGTGGAGGCCTTGCCTTGTCAGGCTAGTCGCTCAGCTGAGCGACGGCCTTTCTCTTCGCAACGGCTCCTGCCCGGACCGCCGCCTCCCGAACTGGCAAGACTGGTGACAGTGGCCAGTTACGTGTAGGCGGTGGCGTAGAGGGAGATGGAGGTCCGTCTGCGGGCGTCTCGCACATCGGCTTGTTGAGAGCATCCCTCCGTGTTGACGGCGGCGGGTCCGAATGAGCTGGTCCTTTCGTCTTGGGCCGAGCCCTGAGCCACCCCTGGCGCACGTTTCTTCTTCCTCCGTCCTCTTCCCTTCCTCTTCTGCGAGTCCGAGTCGCCGTACACCAAAGTCACGGTTGCCCGTGATCCGGTGTACGCGACGCAAAACTCCAGCAGCGATCCAAAGCTTGCAATCAAGCCCCCCAGGTGGCGGGGGGGGGGGGGGGGAGGGCAAGTCGAGAGCACAGGCAACAACGTCCAGCTTCATCGAGATTTAGCTTGGAAGTCTTGAAACGAAATATATAAAATTTTATATTGCAATTAGTTTCCGGCATACTTCGTAATTCACCAGAATCATTTCGTATACTCTCGGCATAATCCCGAATGTTTTCAAATTCTTTTTAAATCACTAGCATGATTTTGCGAGTAAGGTTTTGATTGGTCGAATGAAAGGTCAACTGGACATGAGCTCCAACGGGCTGCTGTTAGATTCACATGTAATAGTGATGCTAATTTTAATTAGATTGTCATGCCCTTGGACCCTCTTCCATTCCTGAATTTATCTACCCCCCCCCCCCCCAGCCTTATATATATATATATATATATATATATATATATATATATATATATATATATATATATATATATATATATATATATATCACGACGGAAATGAACAATAATTGCTATAAAACATTAGAACACGACCTCAAACACATTGGATATACAGACACCGATATTCTAAACAAGAAAATATAAGTAATTTTGTCGCCAAAAAGGCTATGTTATTCGAAAATATCTTACAATGGCTGCAAATTCAAGACGGCCCCTTTAACGTGCCTGTTTACAATGCAGCTGATCTGATGTTAGTGAAGCAATTCCAAAAGAGTTGGTGTGCGTGTGTAAACTCACTTCACCCGTTCACTCCTTTACAATTACAGATTAACAAAGCCCCAGTGATATTTCCAAATTGAAGACAAAAGATACTGGTGACGAATTCTTCCTCTTATCCCTGTTTCTCTCGCTCATTCTGTCTGTTTGTCTGTCTGTCTCTCTCTTCCACTCTCCCTGGCCCCCCCCCCCCCTCTCTCTCATGTATATATATAATTATGTATATTTGTGGACTATACAAACAAAACATGGATATAACTCTCTCTCGCTCTCTCTCTCTCTCTCTCTCTCTCTCTCTCTCTCTCTCTCTCTCTCTCTCTCTCTCTCTCTCTCTCTCTCTCTCTCTCTCTCTCTCTCTCTCTCTCATTTATATACTCTTCAAAAGAAGAAACGCAAAACCACATTGTCGTAACATTTGGAGAATTCATTTAATTATTGAATGGTGATTCCGATAATTACCAAATGTTGCAGGATTGTTCACAATTCACTCTAGTCCATTGTGAGTAAGTGATAGGACACACCACCAAGGTCAAGGTCATCTGGAGTCAATACCGAGTGTGGCCTCCGCGTGTGTTGACAACTGCCTGGCACCGCCTGCCCATTGAAGCAACCAGAGTACGGATGACGTCCCGGGGGATGGTGGCCCACTCGGCCTGCAAGGCTGCTGCCAGCTCGGGCAGGGTCTGGGGCTGTGGTTGTCGCTGTCGGAGGCGTCGGTCCAACTCGTCCCATAGATGCTCAATTGGGTTCAAATCCGGTGATATCGATGGCCAAGGAAGGACATTAATGTTGTTTGTTCTGTAGGAAAGCCGTTGTGAGACGTGCTGTGTGAGGCCTGGCGTTGTCATGTTGGAACACTGCGTTGGCGTTGGCCATAACTGGAACGATGTGTGGCCGGAGGATCTGGTCAATGTAGCCCTGTGCATTCAGGTTGCCCTGCACGTGGACCAGGTCAGTTCTGCCAGTGTGTGAGATGGCTGCCCACACCATGACACTACCCCCGCCGAATCTGTCCACTTCCTGCACGCAGTTTGCCGCATAACGTTCACCACGACGCCTATACACGCGACATCTTCCATCATGACGTCGGAGCAGAAATCGGGACTCGTCACTAAACCACACCTGTCTCCATCGCAGTTGAGGCCATTGTCGATGAATCTGGCACCACTGCAGTCGGAGTCGACGGTGTTGTGGTGTTAAGATGACACCTCGAACTGGACGTCTGGCACGAATTCCTACCTCACGTAGGCGGTTCCGTACGGTCTGGTCGGATATCCTGCGCAAACCTGGTATTGCTGCGGCTGTGGTGGTGGCAGTAGTCAATCGTTTCCGAAGGTGGCGTACCCGGATGTAGCGGTCCTGCCCGGGGTAGTGACCCGTGGTCGACCGGATCTAGGGAGGTCACGTGTTGATCCATGTTGCTGGTAACGGTCCACAGTCTGGAGATGGTGCTTGGGGACACATGGAATGCCCTGCAACGGCCATTCTGGATTCGCCTGCGTCTAGTCGGCCGATGGCATTGTTTCTCTGCGGTTCACTGAGACGTGGCATGTCCTGGATTGTCAACTGTCGGCCAGATACAGAGGCCAGGCAAGCGAACACCCTGCACTTTTATACTGTCGGTGTTCATGTTGCACGTGCAGACAACGCACGTGCAGTGGTGACATGGTTTGCACGTGGCTGCGTTTTTGCGAATATTCACATTTTGGAACTTTATTGTACAGTAGCTGCGTTTTATCGAATGTAACCGTGGGAATGTGTTTGGGACATGCAATGACCTTATATTCACAAAGCATGAACCGGTAGGAAACATAAAATCGGAGTTATAACCCATTTGTACCCTTTTGCGTTTCTTTTTTTGAAGAGTATATATATAAAATTATGTATATTTGGGGACCGTACAAACAAAAATTTATAAATGCAAGGGAACAAACTCGAACTCAGCATATGCACACACTTGTCTTAGTTATCTCCCTTGCTTATTTTACTGCCATAACATTAAAGTGTGCTCATCCTCCAGACCACGTGAAGGTTGACGGCGGAGGTGGGTTGGTCGAGTCGGGATCAGTGAGAGGTGAAAAACAACACTTTTATAGGCTTTTCTGTGGGAAAACCGGCCTCAGTGGTGTCGCGGTTAAGCCATCGGACATACGGCTGGTAGGTACTAGGTTCGCAGCCCGGTACCGGCTCCCACCCAGAGCGACTCTCCTCGTCTCAGTGGGTAAGACCACTACACCCTCTTCTCTCTCACTAACCACTAACAACTAGCCTAGATAGCTGAGGTAGGTGTGTGTGTGTGTGTGTGTGTGTCCAGGACAGCGTGCTTGAACCTTAATTGACCATAAGCACGTATGTGGGAAAGCTAATATAAAAAAAAAACAGGAAGGAAGAAAATGTTTTAGCTCAGTCGGTTGAGTGATCGCTTGAGGTGCTTGCGTTGCAGGATCGAATCACCTTTGTGGATCCACTCAACTGACTGGTTTTTTTCTTGTTCCAACCAGTGCACCACAACTGGTCAAAGACCGTGGTATGTGCTTTCCTGTCTGTGGAAAAGTGCATATAAAATATACCTTGCTGCATTAAAAACAAATGTAGCGGGTTTCCTCTGATGACTACGAGTCGATAGCCGATGATTACTTAATACAGTGGTGTCGTTATTAAAACAAAACAAACTTTAACTGAAGTCAGACTTGTTTGACAGTTAATAAAACTGGCATAGCCAGGGATGTATATAAGCGGAGACCCATGTTGGAAGGAATCAAGGGGATGGTTTATTTACAGGGACATACCCTAGTTTTTAAACACTAAGGCATAAATTTTACTATTACAGCCGTTTTTGATAACTGAAATAATACTTTACTTAGATTTTATTGTTTATATTATCCATTTCCATACATTCGAAGTGTTTTTGGTCATCCTGGTGTTTTTAATATCTCAAAATGCATTTCTCATATTTTAAAACACGCACGTGCGTCTGAGAAGTAACAAGTTATGGAGTCGAGTTTTAGTCTATTTTAACCATGTTACCCTTACCTGATAATTCGAAGTGTTATCACGTCACTAGGAAATGAGTTGTGTGCATGACGGATGTTTGCCGTTTTTGATAACTGAAATCATACTTTACTTAGATTTTATTGTTTAGATTATCCATTTCCGTACATTCGAAGTTTTGTTGGTCATCCTGGTGTTTTTAATATCTCAAAATGCATTTCTCATATTTTAAAAAACGCACGTGCCTCTGAGAAATAACAGTTATGGAGTCGAGTTTTAGTCTATTTTTAGAGGGTATTACACCATTTCAGTCACACTCATGTTTCACTCAATTGTAACTTTATTCAAATGTGTTACAGGTTTGTAGATTAACTAAACACAGTGTGCATTTTCATGGTCTGAAACTATGGTTTGTCCCTTTAATGACGCACCCAACACAGACCCATATTGGAGAGCAGACAACCACACTGTCTACAAGTCGTGTTATGAGGTGACTTAAAAATAACAAAATATATGCAAAATCAGGGTCCTAATTCACAAAGGTCTCTTAAGCTCTGCTAGACAACACAACATCCTCTTTACAAGTCTTTTAGCATTGCACTGCGATATCGCAAATTTGCCAGAGTTTAGTGAATTAGGTCCCAGGTGTTAATTAATTAACGTGTTCTAGTGACATCGTTAAACTTTAACCTTTTTATTGATGGTGATGATGATGGTGGTGTGGTGGTTGTGATGAAGGCGGTGACGATGGTGGTGTGGTGGTTGTGATGAAGGCGGTGAGGATGGTGGTGTGGTGGTTGTGATGAAGGCGGTGAGGATGGTGGTGGTGGTTGTGATGAAGGCGGTGAGGATGGTGGTGGTGGTTGTGATGAAGGCGGTGAGGATGGTGGTGTGGTGGTTGTGATGATGGTGGTGAGGATGGTGGTGGTGGTTGTGATGAAGGCGGTGATGATGGTGGTGTAGTGGTTGTGATGAAGGCGGTGAGGATGGTGGTGGTGGTTGTGATGAAGGCGGTGAGGATGGTGGTGGTGGTTGTGATGAAGGCGGTGAGGATGGTGGTGGTGGTTGTGATGAAGGCGGTGAGGATGGTGGTGTGGTGGTTGTGATGAAGGAGGTGAGGATGGTGGTGGTGGTTGTGATGAAGGCGGTGAGGATGGTGGTGGTGGTTGTGATGAAGGCGGTGAGGATGGTGGTGGTGGTTGTGATGAAGGCGGTGAGGATGGTGGTGTGGTGGTTGTGATGAAGGCGGTGAGGATGGTGGTGTGGTGGTTGTGATGAAGGCGGTGACGATGGTGGTGGTGGTTGTGATGAAGGCGGTGAGGATGGTGGTGGTGGTTGTGATGAAGGCGGTGAGGATGGTGGTGGTGGTTGTGATGAAGGCGGTGAGGATGGTGGTGTGGTGGTTGTGATGAAGGCGGTGAGGATGGTGGTGTGGTGGTTGTGATGAAGGCGGTGAGGATGGTGGTGTGGTGGTTGTGATGAAGGCGGTGAGGATGGTGGTGGTGGTTGTGATGAAGGCGGTGAGGATGGTGGTGTGGTGGTTGTGATGAAGGCGGAGAGGATGGTGGTGTGGTGGTTGTGATGAAGGCGGTGAGGATAGTGGTGTGGTGGTTGTGATGAAGGCGGTGAGGATGGTGGTGGTGGTTGTGATGAAGGCGGTGAGGATGGTGGTGGTGGTTGTGATGAAGGCGGTGAGGATGGTGGTGGTGGTTGTGATGAAGGCGGTGAGGATGGTGGTGGTGGTTGTGATGAAGGCGGTGAGGATGGTGGTGTAGTGGTTGTGATGAAGGCGGTGAGGATGGTGGTGGTGGTTGTGATGAAGGCGGTGAGGATGGTGGTGGTGGTTGTGATGAAGGCGGTGAGGATGGTGGTGTGGTGGTTGTGAGGATGGTGGTGAGGATGGTGGTGGTGGTTGTGATGAAGGCGGTGAGGATGGTGGTGGTGGTTGTGATGAAGGCGGTGATGATGGTGGTGTAGTGGTTGTGATGAAGGCGGTGAGGATGGTGGTGGTGGTGGTTGTGATGAAGGCGGTGAGGATGGTGGTGGTGGTTGTGATGAAGGCGGTGAGGATGGTGGTGTGGTGGTTGTGATGAAGGCGGTGAGGATGGTGGTGGTGGTTGTGATGAAGGCGGTGAGGATGGTGGTGGTGGTTGTGATGAAAGCGGTGAGGATGGTGGTGTGGTGGTTGTGATGATGGTGGTGAGGATGGTGGTGGTGGTTGTGATGAAGGCGGTGAGGATGGTGGTGGTGGTTGTGATGAAGGCGGTGAGGATGGTGGTGGTGGTTGTGATGAAGGCGGTGAGGATGGTGGTGTGGTGGTTGTGATGAAGGCGGTGAGGATGGTGGTGGTGGTTGTGATGAAGGCGGTGAGGATGGTGGTGGTGGTTGTGATGAAGGCGGTGAGGATGGTGGTGTGGTGGTTGTGATGAAGGCGATGAGGATGGTGGTGTGGTGGTTGTGATGATGGTGGTGATGATGATGGTGGTGAGGATGGTGGTGGTGGTTGTGATGAAGGCGGTGAGGATGGTGGTGGTGGTTGTGATGAAGGCGGTGAGGATGGTGGTGGTGGTTGTGATGAAGGCGGTGAGGATGGTGGTGGTGGTTGTGATGAAGGCGGTGAGGATGGTGGTGGTGGTTGTGATGAAGGCGGTGAGGATGGTGGGTGGTTGTGATGAAGGCGGTGATGATGGTGGTGGTGGTTGTGATGAAGGCGGTGAGGATGGTGGTGGTGGTTGTGATGAAGGCGGTGAGGATGGTGGTGGTGGTTGTGATGAAGGCGGTGAGGATGGTGGTGTGGTGGTTGTGATGAAGGCGGTGAGGATGGTGGTGTGGTGGTTGTGATGATGGTGGTGAGGATGGTGGTGTGGTGGTTGTGATGAAGGTGGTGAGGATGGTTGTGGTGGTTGTGATGAAGGCGGTGAGGATGGTGGTGGTGGTTGTGATGAAGGCGGTGAGGATGGTGGTGGTGGTTGTGATGAAGGCGGTGAGGATGGTGGTGTGGTGGTTGTGATGAAGGCGGGGAGGATGGTGGTGGTGGTTGTGATGAAGGCGGTGAGGATGGTGGTGTGGTGGTTGTGATGATGGTGGTGAGGATGGTGGTGGTGGTTGTGATGAAGGCGGTGAGGATGGTGGTGGTGGTTGTGATGAAGGCGGTGAGGATGGTGGTGGTGGTTGTGATGATGGTGGTGAGGATGGTGGTGGTGGTTGTGATGAAGGCGGTGAGGATGGTGGTGGTTGTTGTGATGAAGGCGGTGAGGATGGTGGTGTGGTGGTTGTGATGATGGTGGTGAGGATGGTGGTGGTGGTTGTGATGAAGGCGGATATGATGGTGGTGTGGTGGTTGTGATGATGGTGGTGATGATGATGGTGGTGAGGATGGTGGTGGTGGTTGCGATGAAGGCGGTGAGGATGGTGGTGTGGTGGTTGTGATGATGGTGGTGATGATGATGGTGGTGATGATGATGGTGGTGAGGATGGTGGTGGTGGTTGTGATGAAGGCGGTGAGGATGGTGGTGGTGGTTGTGATGAAGGCGATGAGGATGGTGGTGTGGTGGTTGTGATGAAGGCGGTGAGGATGGTGGTGTGGTGGTTGTGATGATGGTGGTGAGGATGGTGGTGGTGGTTGTGATGAAGGCGGTGAGGATGGTGGTGGTGGTTGTGATGAAGGCGGTGAGGATGGGTGGTGGTGGTTGTGATGAAGGCGGTGAGGATGGTGGTGGTGGTTGTGGTTGTGAAGGCGGTGAGGATGGTGGTGGTGGTTGTGGTGAAGGCGGTGAGGATGGTGGTGGTGGTTGTGATGAAGGCGGTGAGGATGGTGGTGGTGGTTGTGATGAAGGCGGTGAGGATGGTGGTGGTGGTTGTGATGAAGGCGGTGAGGATGGTGGTGGTGGTTGTGATGAAGGCGGTGAGGATGGTGGTGTGGTGGTTGTGATGATGGTGGTGATGATGGTGGTGGTGAGGATGGTGGTGGTGGTTGTGATGAAGGCGATGAGGATGGTGGTGTGGTGGTTGTGATGATGGTGGTGATGATGATGGTGGTGATGATGGTGGTGGTGGTTGTGATGAAGGCGGTGAGGATGGTGGTGGTGGTTGTGATGAAGGCGGTGAGGATGGTGGTGGTGGTTGTGATGAAGGCGGTGAGGATGGTGGTGGTGGTTGTGATGAAGGCGGTGAGGATGGTGGTGGTGGTTGTGATGAAGGCGGTGAGGATGGTGGTGTGGTGGTTGTGATGAAGGCGGTGAGGATGGTGGTGGTGGTTGTGATGAAGGCGGTGAGGATGGTGGTGGTGGTTCTGATTGAGGATGGTGGTGTGGTGGTTGTGATGAAGGCGGTGAGGATGGTGGTGGTGGTTGTGATGAAGGCGGTGAGGATGGTGGTGTGGTGGTTGTGATGAAGGCGGTGAGGATGGTGGTGGTGGTTGTGATGAAGGCGGTGAGGATGGTGGTGGTGGTTGTGATGAAGGCGGTGAGGATGGTGGTGTGGTGGTTGTGATGAAGGCGGTGAGGATGGTGGTGGTGGTTGTGATGAAGGCAGTGAGGATGGTGGTGGTGGTTGTGATGAAGGCGGTGAGGATGGTGGTGTGGTGGTTGTGATGAAGGCGGTGAGGATGGTGGTGGTGGTTGTGATGAAGGCGGTGAGGATGGTGGTGGTGGTTCTGATGAAGGCGGTGAGGATGGTGGTGGTGGTTGTGATGATGGTGGTGAGGATGGTGGTGTGGTGGTTGTGATGAAGGCGGTGAGGATGGTGGTGGTTGTGATGATGGCGGTGAGGATGGATGGTGTGGTGGTTGTGATGAAGGCGGTGAGGATGGTGGTGGTGGTTGTGATGAAGGCGGTGAGGATGGTGGTGGTGGTTGTGATGAAGGCGGTGAGGATGGTGGTGGTGGTTGTGATGAAGGCGGTGAGGATGGTGGTGGTGGTTGTGATGAAGGCGGTGAGGATGGTGGTGGTGGTGAGGATGGTGGGGTGGTGGTTGTGATGATGGTGGTGAGGATGGTGGTGGTGGTTGTGATGAAGGCGGTGAGGATGGTGGTGTAGTGGTTGTGATGAAGGCGGTGAGGATGGTGGTGGTGGTTGTGATGAAGGCGGTGAGGATGGTGGTGGTGGTTGTGATGAAGGCGGTGAGGATGGTGGTGGTGGTTGTGATGAAGGCGGTGAGTATGGTGGTGGTGGTTGTGATGAAGGCGGTGAGGATGGTGGTGGTGGTTGTGATGAAGGCGGTGAGGATGGTGGTGGTTGTGATGATGGTGGTGGGGATAATAATGATGATGACAATGATGACTATGATAATGATGGTCATGGCATGTATTTTGCCATACAACACAAAACAAACGACAAAACTACCAAATTACTAACAAAGTAAAAGCAATTTTATTCTACAACCTGACAAAACATTGACGATATGATGGTTATGCTGCTGCTGATGATAATAATGATGATGGTGGTGGTGGTGATGATAATAATGATGATGGGTATGATGATGATAATGAAGTTGGTTATAATGATGATGATGATAATGATGATGACGGTTAAGATGATGATAATGATGGTGATGATGGGTATTATGATAATAATGATGATGGTGGAGGTGGTGATGATAATAATGATGATGGTGGTGGTGGTGGTGATGATAATGATGATGACGGTTAAGATGATGATAATGATGGTGATGATGGGTATGATGATAATAATGATGATGGTGGTGGTGGTGGTAATGATAATGATGATGGTGGCGATGATAATGATGATGGTGGTGGTGATGATAATGATGATGATGGTGGTGGTGGTGATGATGATGATAATGATGATGATGATGGTTAAGATGATGATAATGATGGTGATGATGGGTATGATGATAATAGATAAATAATACATCTTCATTCAGCACTACTGCCTGGATCGTACACCCACAACTGGAGCCTAAAACAGACGACAAAACTTCAGATAAAACATTACTAACAAAAGAAACAAACAATTTATTCAACTACGTCTTGACAAACCCATCTTGATTGGCATGCGGCCGCATCTCCAAGATGATCACCGTGGAGATAATGGTCGTGATTAGGAACACAAAAAACAGCAGACGATCGAGAATGAAGGCTACGTCCCGCCAATCCCTGAACACTTCCTCCTCCTTCGTCTCCTCAAACTGCTTCTTCTGAATCATCGAGATCATCTCCTTAACCACGGCCGTGTGCGGGTGGGGAGTGACGTCATCGAAACACGTTACCGGATGCTCGACGTAGTTGTCGTCCTTGATGGAGTGGGGGGACAACTCCATGTGCTCTCTCGTCTGGTCGATGGTGGAGATCCTGATGACTTCCGGTTCCTGCGTTGCCACTCTCTGCCAGCGGGAACCCCTCTTGCATACGGATGGCGCCAGTCTGCGGTCTCGGCCGCGGCCACTAATGCACAGCATTGGTGACAGGATGTTGAACGTGATGATCTTCAGGATCCGTGGCACGTTTTTAGGTTTTCCGCGCTGGTGGTAGATCCCTAGCACAAACACGGACGACAGGACGGACATACAGCTCAGAGATAGGACGACCATAAGATAAATACCTGGAATGAGTGAAAATAAAAAATCATATTTTATGTTTTTCGAACGACAAATAGCACGAAGAACCCACCGACAGGGATCGATCCCACACTGACCGCTCATCGAGCGAGCGCCGTACCACTGGGCTACGTCCCGTTCCTCTGGAATGAGAAAATAAGAAATAATATTTCATGTTTTTGAAAGGAGAAATAGCCCAAGGGGTCCACAAAAAGGGATCGATCCCACACTGACCGTGCATCGAGCGAGCACCGTACCACTGGGCTACGTCTCGCCCCTCTGGAATGAGAAAATGAGAAATCATATTGTGTGTTTTTGCAACGAGAAATAGCCCAAAGAGCACACCGACTGGGATCGATCCCACACTGACCGCGCATCGAGCGAGCGCTGTACCACTGGGCTACGTCTCGCCCCTCTGGAATGAGAAAATAAGAAATCATATTTTATGTTTTTGGAACGAGAAATAGAACAAAGGGCCCACCGACCGGGATGGATCCCACACTGACCGCGCACCGAGCGAGCGCTGTACCACTGGGAGGAGAAAATAAGAAATCATATTAATTTTTATGTTTTTGGAAAGAAAGAACGAGAAGGAAATGTTTTATTTAACGACGCACTCAACATGTTTTATTTATAGTTATATAGTGTCAGACATATGGTTACGGACCACACAGATATTGAGAGAGGAAACCCGCTGTCGACACTTCATAGGCTACTCTTTTCGATTAGCAGCAAGGGATTTTTCATATGCAACAACGAGCTACCCACGGCATACTTAGTTCAACATACGTAACTCCCCTTTTTTATTTCGGTGAACCGTTCAAAAATGCGCCAAAATTCCTTCAAAAGAGTGCGCAATTTTTACTCCTTTGACTTAAAGGGACATACCCACGTTTTTAAACACAAAGACATAGTTTTGACTAAGGAGCCGTTTTTGATAACTGAAATCATACTTTACTTAGATTTTATTGTTTAGATTATCCATTTCCGCACATTCGGAGTGTTTTTGGTCATGCTGGTGATTTTATCACAAAAGGCATTTCTCATATTTTTGAAAACGCACGTACGTCTGAGAAGTAACAAGTTATGGAGTCGAGTTTTAGTCTATTTTTAGAGAGTATTTCATCATTTCACAGTCACAGACTCATGTTTCACTCACTTGTAACTTTATCCAAATGTGTTACAGGTTTGTAGATTAATTAAAGTTAGTGTCCATTTTCATTGGCTGAAACTAGGGTCTGTCCCTTTAATCCTACGGCACATTCAAAATTCAATAGCATAAAAATTGCCCCCGCCCGCTACCGACCTCGGTTGGGCTGCTAATACTCTCTTGCACATGCGATCCCCTCTCCCACCCACCGCCAAAACACTTTCCCTGACCCGGACGTCTGGTTGTTCTGAATGTGCACGTAAAACGCTATGACATGACATGACTAAACTGAGCACTCTTCAGGGGCGTAGCGAGAATTTATTTTTAGCATTACGTACGCCGAATCGTACCGGAGCGGAGTAGGTTCGGGGGGGGGGGGGGGGGGGGGGGGCCCCCCCCCCCCCCCCCGAGAAAAGTTTGAAACTCAGGACGCCTGTAGATGCACTCTGAGCCTTTTGTGAGCTCAGCAATCGGTCAGAATTGCTTTATTGGGGAAATTTAATTTCCGAAAAAGGGAAGAGGATATTTTTATAGCATTACCCGCGTGCCTTTGCACTTGTACTTTACGATCATAAAGAATATCTGAGATGGTCCTGCCCACTGTTAAAGATCAAGGTGATGGAAGCTACGTGATTAAAGGCATACTGTCACAGACCACTGACCTATTTAAAGGCATATTGTCACAGACCACTGACCTATTTAATGGTCTAACAGAGTATTACCTGAACAAAAATTATTTGATTTGTCACTAAATATACTTTATTCAACCATCATTATAACCACCATACTCCATTTATTAATGATATTTTGTAAAAATAATTGAATTATGGCAATGGTCCATAATTCAAAAACTAAAATTGCCGAAAGGATTGATATGGATTTCATTCCATCGTGGTTCAGTAAGGTTATGCGGTTGCTAGATTTGGTTTCCAACAATTAATGTAATTTTTATTTATTATCCATTTTTAGAGAAATAAAGTCCTTAAATCCGTGACAGTATGCCTTTAAATAATATAATACTTACTAATAACAGACACGGATTCCGACGTCTGCGGCATCTTGTCCGCCACCATCAACATGAACACCGTGATGGTGAGTAGGACCGACAAGCCAAGGGTTATCTTCTCCCCGCTCTCCGGCGGAAGTAGAAAGCCGGCCAGGCAGAGGAACGACAGGATGATGCACGGGATGATGATGTTCATGAAGTAGTATTTCACGCGCCTGCGCAGATGGACGTAAAAGCGGACGTCCGGAAAGGGCTCGTCACAACAGTTGTAGATGACGACGTTGCGAGTGACCTTAACCCCGATGAGTTCCCATTCGCCGTTGTCAACGAAGTTGGCGAGATCCATGGTGTGAGACCTGTTCCACACGTCCACCTGTGGTACAAGGAGAGTAGAAGAAAGGAATGTTTGCTGACCGACACTCAGTGCATTGCATTGTAATGAAATGAAATGTAATATAATATAATGTATAATGTGTAACGTAATGAATGTAATGTAATTTGTAATGTAATGTAATGTAATGTAATGTAATGTAATTTGTAATGTAATGTAATATTTAATGTAATGTAATGCAATAATGTAATGTAATATAATATGTAATGTAATGTAGTCTGTAATGTAATGTAGTCTGTAATGTAATGCAATATAATGTAATGTAATGTATTGTATTGTATTATATTGTATTGTGGTGTGCTGTGGTGCAGCAGAGTGCATTATAGACTAAAAAAGAGTTTGTAATGTAAGCTGTGATGTATTGCAATGGAATGAAATGTGATGAATGTACTGTACTGTACTGTACTGTACTGTACTGTACTGTACTGTACTGCACTGTAATCTAATAATGTAATGTAATATGATACAATATGTAATGTAATGTGATATAATGTAATGTAGTATGTAATTTAATGTAATGTAATAAAATGTAATACAATGTAATGTAATATGGAATATGTAATGTAATGTAATGTAATAAAATATAATGAAAATATAATGTAATGTAATGTAATGTAATGTATTGTATTGTATTGTAATGTAATTTAATTTAATTTAATTTAATATAAAGTAATGTACTAAAATATAATGAAAATGTAATGTAATGTAACATAATGTAATGTAATTGTAATTGTAATGTAATGTAATGTAATGTAATTTAATATAAAGTAATGTAATAAAATATAATGAAAATGTAATGTAATGTAAAATAATGTACTGTACTGTACTGTACTGTACTGCACTGTACTGTAAAGTAATACCATGCAATGCATCGAGAAATTAAAATTAATACTTTAATTTACCCAGGAAACAAATTGCGACCCTACTCTGGTTTGCTGTTGTTTTAAACGCTACCTAAGTTTTAGTCTTAATTTAACATTTTAACATAACAGTTTTTAAAGAGACTGTCCCCAGTTTGCTGCTGTTGTAACACGTTTCTGAGCAATACAACCGTTTTAATGACTAAAACTACACGTTAGTCATTAAGGAGGCTTTATTACTTCAAAAATAGGGATCAGTTGCAAATTTAAGATCGTTCATTTGTTATAATCAGTTTTCACCATCCGATCAATTTTTGGTTATGCGATTGCTTTGAATTATATTAACATAAAATGGATTTAAATTATTAGGACTATACACCTGGTGCCAGGACGTCATTGCGTGGACCTTGTGTAAACACATATGCAAGCAAACTCAAACTACTGCATATTTACGTCGTCTAAACTGTAGGGATAAACATATCTATCATGCAACCATGCTTCCTGTTGACCAGATAACCCCTACCTGATAATTCGAAGTGTTATCACGTCACTAGGAAATGAGTTGTGCGCATGACAGATGTTTGCCAAATTTTTAAGTAGGTCGTTTTCTCATTTTTTCAAACATCCATTTACAGCAATAATTGTTGAACTGCATAAATAAATATAACATTTAAACTTCATGTAACGTCAAATTGCATCTTATTTTTCAATTCTCCATTATTCGCTCCCATTCGGAACTAGCCAGCATTTTTAATTAAACATTCTGAAACAAGTAGCTTCCTGAAAAGAATGTTTACATTGGAACAGCGTCTGACGTCACAGTCACTATAGCAACCAGTGATGTAGATCTTCTTCGGGTCACACACAAACTTGAGTTAATTTTCACAGAAAGAGATACAACAATTGTAATGTTGTGACACAAAAGACTTTGAAATATAATCAAAGTATTTTATTTAAAATTTGGAAACGCATAACTTTTACGCTTTCGGGCACCTGCTATTGTCCGACTTCCGGTAGTAGTTTCTACACGATAAAACTAATACCTTTTATACCGCTTTTGACTGAAACATATTACAACTTGAAAGGGGTTGCATGATAAACAAAATATCAGGTTACTACGTTTTGAAATCGTTTTGGCTCGGTTCGATAACAGTGTAACAGGCTCGCCGAAGCTCGCCTGTTACACCGTTATTTAAACCTAGCCAAATAACGACGATATAAAAACGTAGTAACCTGGGGCCCTATTTTCGAAGCTATCTTAGCGCTACGAAATCGTAAAACCGTCGTAGGTTGTGACGTCACTACAGCGCACGCCATAGTGACGTCATAGCTTACGACGATTTCGTAGGCTAAGATGGCTTCGAAAATATGGGCCCTGATATTCAATATATAATTTCCGAGACAATCGATTATGGATATTTATAATCGATAGTCATATCGGTAGAGCCCAGCCGATCAATTTTCGATTATAATCGATCATTGGAACATCATAAACATCTTAAAATGACAGCAAACTCGATAGACTCAATTGTTTGTACTTGGAAGCCATTATAAGCCCACGATCCAATCTTGAGCATGCATATTTGGTCATCAAAGGGGAAGTAAGTGATGTCTATTCGGCACGAGCTACGGAAACGCACGACAGGGCCCCAGAATATCCGACTCGTGTTGTACACCATAGCGAGGCTCGGCATATACCCGGATGTGTAGTCATCTACACTGAAAAAAATTAAAAAGAGAACAAGTGGAAAATGTAGCTTAGTAACCAGGCCCAGATTTATGCGAGAGACCAAGGCACCCAAACTCTTTTAAGTTAAATATTTAGTTTTATTATCAACTGCGAACTGCGACCATACTTCTTTAAAAGTTAATGAAATCTGGTTGATACAGGAACAGCACAATAATATTTCTAGGGAGGGGTTCAACATCAAAAATGGCATCTACAACAGACCTTGACGTGAAACCAAAAAATTGATGGGAGTGATTAATTGCTCCTTTAACTCAGATTGCGGAAAGTCATATAAAATAATATCATATTGATACCATATATATGGACATGCTGAGGAGAGCTAAACATCACTCTTCTCGAAACATACTTAGGCGAGTGATAGTGAGAGGGAGTGATAGCTTCTCTTAAACGGCAAGGTCTGCTACGATATTCCAAAATACTCTAACATGTGTCTGGGATCGATCACCGTCGGTGGGCCCGTTGGGCTATTTCTCATTCCAGCCAGTGCACCACGACTGGCATATCAAAGGCCATGGTGTGTGTTATCCTCTCTGTGGGATAGTGCATATAAAAGATCCCTTGCTACTTATATGAAAAAATGTAGCGGGTTTCCTCTCTGAGACTATATGTCAGATTGCCAAATGTTTGACATCCAATGTCTGATGATTAATAAACCAAGATGTTCTAGTAGTGTTGTTAAACAAAATAAACTTAAGACTGGTATATCAAACGCTGTGTTATGTGCTATCCTGTCTGTGGGATGGTGCATATAAAAAAATCCCTTGCTACTAATGAAAACATTTAGCGGGTTTCCTCTCTAAGACTATATGTCAAATTAACAAATGTCTGACATCCAATAGCTGATGACTAATAAATCAACGTGCTCTTGTGGTGTGGTTAAACAAAATAAACTTAAGACTGGTATATCAAAGACCGTGGTATGTGCCGTCCTGTCTGTGGGATAGTCGATGAGGGGCGGGACGTAGCCCAGTGGTAAAGCGTTCGCTTGATGCGCGGTCGGTCTGGGATCGATCCCCGTCGGTGGACCCATTGGGCTATTTCTCGTTCCAGCCAGTGCTCCACAACTGGTGTAACAAAGGCCGTGGTATGTACCATCCTGCCTGTGGGATGGAGCATATAAAAGATCCCTTGCTGCTAATCGAAAAGAGTAGCCCATGAAGTGGCGACAACGAGTTTCCTCTCTCAATATCTGTGTTGTCCTTAACCATATGTCTGACACCATATAACCGTAAATAAAATGTGTTGAGTGCGTCGTTAAATAAAACATTTCCTTCCAATAGCCGATGATTAACAAATCAATGTGTTCTAGTAGTGTCGTTAAATAAAAAAAACCCTTAAGACTGGTATATCAAACGCCGTGGTATGTGCTATCCTATTTGTGGGATAGTGCATATAAAAGATCCCTTGCTACTAATGAAAACATGTAGAGGGTTTCCTCTCTTAGACTATATGCCAGATTACCAAAATGTTTGACATCCAATACCCGATGATTAACAAATCAATGTGCCCTAGTGGTGTAGTTAAAGAAAACAAAAGTTAAAGGTTGAATGTATTTTGTGTATCTAGTTATACATGTATTTACGAGTATATAGAGTGGAAACATGATGCTTATATAATAGTACAGGATATGTGTATGACTTTGCGCACCACAACTCACAGCACCCTCTAGATCCGCACCTATCTTACCTGTTGTACAACACGATATCTGGCAACCAAAGTAAATGGCAGGGGATTCGCAAGGTCGTAATACCGCCGTAGTCGCTGGAATTCCACACCAGTCGCTCATCAAACCATTCCTGGAAATGAGAAGAAAGAAACCCCAATGAAAGAAAGAAGGAAATGTTTTATTTAACGACGCACTCAACACATTTTATTTACGGTTATATGGCGTCAGACATATGGTTAAGGACCACACAGCTTTTGAGAGGAAACCCGCTGTCGCCACTACATGGGCTACTCTTTTCGATTAGCAGCAAGGGATCTTTTATTTGTGCTTCCCACAGGCAGGATAGCACAAACCATGGCCTATGTTGAACCAGTTATGGATCACTGGTCGGTGCAAGTGGTTTACACCTACCCATTGAGCCTTGCGGAGCACTCACTCAGGGTTTGGAGTCGGTATCTGGATTAAAAATCCAATTGCCTCGACTGGGATCCGAACCCAGTACCTACCAGCCTGTAGACCGATGACCTAACCACGACGCCACCGAGGCCGGTAAACCCCAATGATGTCATTCACATTAAAAAAAGCTAATAAAGGGCGTGAAGTAGCCCAGCGGTAAAGCGCTCGTCTGATACGCTGTCGGATTAGGATCCATCCCCTAGAACAGAAAAAACTAAAATATTTACTCCTATCTGGAATTCGGTTTTAGAAGACGTTTATCAATGAGGGAACTGTAAAAAAAATACTACAATTTAAAACATTTACGTAACTACAGCTTTACCAATTCAACTGGTTGTATTTTTTCTCATTCCAACCAGTGCACTACAATTGGTTAAAAGCCGTGGTATGTGTTTTTCTGTTTGTAGAAAAGTGCATATAAAAGATCCCTTGCTACTAATGGAAAAATTTAGCGGATTTCATCTCTAAGACTATATATGTCAGAATTACCAAATGTTTGACATCCAATAGTCGATGATAAATTAATCAATGTGCTCTAGTGATGTCGTTAAACAAAACAAAATTTAAATTTAACTTAGTACCTATCTGAAGCCACGTGGGGGAGGGGGGGGGGGGATAAAGCCCCCAGCCCCCCTGCTCCGCCGTGCCTGCAAATTAGATCATATAAATAAGATTCCAAAACTCAAAAGGTGGAGACGAGGGAAAGGGGAAAAATGGTAATATTATTTCCAAAATAGATTTGATGTTCAAAACTCATGAAATTATTAATAAACCTGATTAATATATTCGAATGATGGACAGAAGAAGGAAAGGATGCAGACGTAGAATAGGATGGAAAGAAGGAGGAATATATTTGTTTAAAATGATATAAAATCAAATCTTTAGAAACACACCCGAATTATGATAGGGTCAGACTACCAACTGTCACGAGGAAGTTGGCCAACTCGACGGTTGCGTTGCAATTTCCCCAACTCCCGACTTAGACGGGTGTGCTCAAATTAACAACTAATGTGTTGTACGAGGAGAATCGAGTTGTAAGAGCGCTCAAATTAACAACTGGACAGTCGTAGAAGTCATGACAGTAGAAAGTTAGGCAACTCCGTCGTGATAGTTGGTGGTCTGACCCTAGCATTACTCACCCCCCCCCCCCCCCCCCCCCCCCCCCCCCCCCCCCCCCCCGCAGAGCAAATCTAGATCCTCCTCCCCCAGATTCATGTAATATAATATAAGTTAAATTTTGTTTAACGCCTCGGTGGCGTCGTGGCAGGCCATCGGTCTACAGGCTGGTAGGTACTGGGCTCGGATCCCAGTCGAGGCATGGGATTTTTAATCCAGACACCGACTCCAAACCCTGAGTGAGTGCTCCGCAAGACTCAATGGGTAGGTGTAAACCACTTGCACCGACCAGTGATCCATAACTGGTTCAACAAAGGCCATGGTTTGTACTATCCTGCCTGTGGGAAGTGCAAATAAAAGATCCCTTGCTGCCTGTCGTAAAAAGAGTAGCCTATGTGGCGACAGCTGTTTTCCTCTAAAAACAGTGTCAGAATGACCATATGTTTGACGTCCAATAGCCGATGATAAGATACAAAAATCAATGTGCTCTAGTGGCGTCGTTAAATAAAAACAATTTTTTTGTTGTTCTTGTTTAGAATACCAGTGTCTGTTTATCGAATGTCTTTGCGGTCGTATACTAATATTTGTTGCAGTCAGTTTTTACTTTTAATTCGTGATATATATTTTTTTGTACGTACAAAATTATTGGGATGTAAAATTTGGTTTGAGCTAATACAGACATTAGGACAACAACAAACACCTTGTAAATAGGGACACTGATATTTTTAATAAGAAAATGTATTTAATTTGTATGTTACGTCATCAAAACGGCTCTATTGGTCGGAAACATTTTACAAAGGTTGTAAACTCAGTACTGTCCCTTTAAGGTTATGCAGTGATAAAAGTGAGCCCCATAATTATACTCGTCAAAAAAAGTAGGGGAACTCTAATTAGAATTTACAATTGCCAAAATTGTAAGGTATATTAGCTGTGGGGAATGGTCATATGATAACAGTGAATTAACTGGACAAACATTACATCCGGTAGTTCAGTATTACAGTAGGTTTTATGACAACCAAAGATCTTGAAGGACGATTGGGGTCAGAAGTAAAATTTGAAAGTTGACGTTTTTTTTATCAGTAAATCGCAAATTCAAACAACAAAAATTACTAAAAACAAAACAATAACAACTGTATGGTCAACAGAATGAAAAAGATTGACAGAAATAATGTCCCACAGTGATTAATCGACCTTCCTGGAAATTGTCAAAATCGAGAATGACACCCCACGCACGTGTACGGGGCAACTGCGTGATGCACGTGCAAACTATGGAATGTGTTTTGGTGTGTTGATAAACAGTCCTGAACGTTCTTTACTAGGATATCTGTGGTCAAAACATATGTTCGGTCAAATAGTTGATATTAACATTACTATTTCAGGTTCCCCTACCTTTTTTAAAGGAACATTCCTGAGTTTGCTGCATTGTAAGATGTTTCCGACTAATAAAATATTTCTACGATTAAAGGTACATATTATATATATACGGTTATATGGCGTCGGGCATATGGTTAAGGACCACACAAATATTGAGGAAGGAACCTCGCTGTCGCCACTTCATGGGCTACTCTTTTCGATTAGCAGCAAGACATCTTTTATATGCACCATCTCATAGACAGGATAACACATACCGAGCGCTTTACCACTGGGCTACGTCCCGCCCTTTGTAGAATAACGTCACGTGATCCCATCTCTTCTTCTAAGGTAAACATTGTGAACATTGTTTAGTTTTTAAAATTTAATTTCTACATAGCCTAATGTTTGTATTCTCGACTATATATAAAAACAACAACAATAACAACAAGAAAAAATAAATAAAGTGTGTTTTATTTAACGACGCCTCTAGAGCACATTGATTTTTATCTTCTCATCGGCTATTGGACGTCAAACATATGGTCATTCTGACATATTTCTTTAGAGGAAAACCGCTGCCGCCACATAGGCTACTCTTTCCGATACGCAGAAAGGGGTCTTTTATATGCACTTTCCCACAGACGGGACAGCACATACCACGGCCTTTGATGAACCAGTTGTGGACCACTGGTTGGAACGGAAAATAGCCCAAACTGCAAATGGGTCCACTGAGAAGGATCGATCCGATGACCAACCGCTTCACAGGTGGACACGCTACCGTTTGATCTACATCCCGCTCCACAATAATAACAATAAACACAAATGAATAAAACAAACAAACAAACATCACAAAAACTACAACCCCCCACCCCCACCCCACCCCCACAATACTGGTGAGATACCTTCAGCATTAAGCTAATAAATTTGGTCCCTTCCATGAACCTTTCTCCTTCCCACCCAACCCCTTATAAATCATTACTGAAAACAACCCCCAAGAAAAAAAAAAAAAAAAAAAGGTTTATCTTGAAATCTCTACGAACTGCAAACACTTCTACGCAATCTTAGTCCATTTTTTTTGACGTCTGCTGCCAAATTGAGCTTGAAAGGGCCAATATTTGAAACATTGATTTATGTGCACCGTGTTTACTGAGATGCCACCATACTCTGGTCTGGGGTCGTGGTTTGTGTTTAGAAACTCTGTCGTGGGGATTGTACGAGGAAATGAAGGCATCAAACAGATGTAAATGAAGGCAGATTTACGAGATTGTACTCGGTGGCTTGCAGTGAGAACGAGCGTCGTCTTCTGGTGTCAGTGTCCTCATATCGCTTATTAGTCTGTCCTTCTGTCCTTAAACGCTGTTAAAGGGACTATCCCTGTTTTTTCTCCTATTAGAGACGTTTGTCCTCGCTGGCTTGCAATGAGCGTCTTCTTCTGGGGTCAGTGTCTTCATTTCGCTTATTAGTCTGTCCTTCTGTTCTTAAAACCTGTTAAAGGGACTATCCCTGTTTTTTCTCCTATTAGAGACGTTTGTCCTCGCTGGCTTGCAATGAGCGTCGTCTTCTAGTGTCGTCTTCATTTGGCTTGCTTAAAATGAGCGTCGTTTTTTCTCCTATTAGAGACGTCGTCAGTGTCTTCATTTAAAGGTTGTTAAAGGGACAGACCCTAGTTTTTAAACACTAAGGCATATTGTTTTCACTATTGGAGCCATTTATGATCACTGAAATCAAACATTGCTTATATTTTATTGTTTAGATTATCCATTTCTGTACAACCTAAGTGTTTCTGATCATCCTGGTGTTTCTAATACACCACAAAATACATTTTTGATATTTTTTAAAACGCACGTGCGTCTGGGAAGTAACGGTTATGGAGTCGCGTTTTAGTCTATTTTTAAGTGTATTTCAACATCACAGACTCTTGTTGCACTCTGTTGTATCCAAATTCGTTACAGGTTACGGGTTGAAACCAATCTAATTAAAATTAGCTCTTCTATTACATATGGATCTAACAGCAGCCCGTTGGAGCTCATGTCCAGTTGACCTTTCATTCGACCAATCAAAACCTTACTTGCAAAATCATGCCAGTGATTTGAAAAGAATTTGAAAACATTCGGGATTATGCCAAGGGTATACGAAATGATTCGGGTGAATTACGAAGTATGCCGGAAACTAATTTCAATATAAAATTCGTTTCAAGACGAATAAATAAATAAAAATGGTATAGCCATAAAGTCTGTTTATACTAGTATACAATCCAGAGTTTATTACTGCACTTTTCCCCCTGTTTTTTCAATGTTGAAATAGACCAACAAGTTCGCCTATTGCATAAATAGTCTCGCCCGATATTTTTAGAATTTGTATGCTCCCGAATAACGTTACAAAAGGCGAATTGTAATTGGTCGATATCTAAATTGTTATTTATAGATGAAATGTCACCTGGACATGGGAGTCCACGCAATGCTGTTAGATCTACTGGTGAGACCAGTAGAGCTAATTTTAATCAGATTGGGTTGAAACTAGTGTCTAGGTGAATTGTTTAAAAACTAGGGTATTTTCAAGAGGACTGTCCCCTAGTTTGCTGCTATTAGTGAGGTTTCGCAAACACGCCATTACTTTTAGGGGCGGGGCGTAGTTACTAGCATGATGATCAAGCAAACGCTTGATGCGCGGCCGGCGGCCTAGGATCGATCCCTGTACCTGGCTGTGCCATTAGTTACTTTTATCTCTGTATCAAAAAGGAAGATTCAACCTGTGGGAATTGATGCCGGTTTGTTAAGAAACCTTCTCATTAGTCTCTGGTAGCCCAGTGGCAAAGCGATCGCCTGATGCGCAGTGGGTCTAGGATTGATCCTCGTCGGTGCGCCCATTGAGCTATTTCTCGTTCCAGCTAGTGCACTACGAATTGAATGTCAAATACCGTGGTATGTGCTACCCTGTCTGTGGGATGGAGAAATAAAAGATCCCTAGCCACTAATGGAAAACAATGTAGCAGGTTTCCTTTCTAAGACTATAATATGTCAAAAGTATTAACTGTTTGATATTCAATAGCTCTAGTGGTGTCGTTAAAGGGACATTCCTGAGTTTGCTGCAATTTTTAAGATGTTATCCACTAACAAAAACATTTTTAACGTTTGTAATTACATATCAAATATATTTTTCTGCATAACATATTAATGGCTGTATATTAAACGTGTTTCTAGTCGTTCTAATATTTGTACTAGGTTAAATTTCATTTTATTTCTAAAATATTGTTTTCGTACGTACGAAATTATTTGAAGACAAAATCCAGTTTGGGCTTTTTACAAATATTAAGATGACCAGAAACACATTGAATATACAGACACTGATATTCTAAACAAGAAAATATATTTACTATGTAAGTTTAATCGTATAAATATTTTATTTGTCGGAAACATCTTACAATGCAGCAAACTCAGGAATGTCCCTTTAAGAGAAACATCTTACAATGCAGCAAACTCAGGAATGTCCCTTCAAGAGAAACATCTTACAATGCAGCAAACTCAGGAATGTCCCTTTAAGAGAAACATCTTACAATGCAGCAAACTCGGGAATGTCCCTTTAAGAGAAACATCTTACAATGCAGCAAACTCGGGAATGTCCCTTTAAGAGAAACATCTTACAATGCAGCAAACTCGGGAATGTCCCTTTAAGAGAAACATCTTACAATGCAGCAAACTCGGGAATGTCCCTTTAAGAGAAACATCTTACAATGCAGCAAACTCAGGATGGTCCCTTTAAGCAAAGCAGACTTTAAACTCTCCTCCAAGACTATCCGGGTATCCGGAGCCTAATTCACAAAAGTCTCGCAATTTGCAATGCTAAAACACTTGCAAAGAGGATGCTTTGTTGTCTAGCAGAGCTTTAGAGATTTTTGTGAATGAGGCCCCAGATCCATGTCCCACTCTCTAAGACATCCTATGATGTTAAATGAGCACGTCTTAACAATACTGGCAGATGACGTAGTTACCCCGTTTAGCTCAGTCTGTTGAGTGCTCACTTGAGGTGCTTGCGTCGCAGGATCGAACCACCTCGGTGGATCCATTCAACTGATTGGGTTTTTTCTCTCGATCCATCAAGTGCAGCACGACTAGTCAAAGGCCGTGGTATGTGCTTTCCTGTCTTTTCATGTCGCTTATTAGTCTTTCCTTGAAGGTTGTTAAACAGACTGTCATGAATTCGCTGTTATTGTAACACGCTTCTATTATATCGACGGAACATTGTTAATCACTAAAAGTTATGTATTCATGAAATACATGTTTGTTTTTGAACAAACGAAAGAAGTATATATTAATCTCAATGACAAAACCGTACGCCCATATCAAAATAGTATCTCTGCGCAAGACAAAGTCGAAAGAATATTCAGCAATCATGATTGCTCACATGTATATTATAGTTGTAGTTTACAATGTGCTGAGGTGTCATCCAAGAAACATCTCTTCCTTTTCCCTTTGTACAACAACAACTACTACTACTGCTACTACTACTTATACAACAACAACAACAACAACTACTACTAACAACAACAACTACTACTAACAACAACAACTACTACTACCACTTCTACTACTTACTACTACTACTACTACTACTACTACTACTACTATTACTACTACTAATACTACTGCTGCTGCTGCTACTGCTATTGCTACTAATACTTACTTACTACTACTACTACTACTACTACTACTACTACTACTACTACAACTATTACTATTACTACTAATACTACTGCTGCTGCTGCTACTGCTATTGCTACTAATATTTACTACTACCACTACTACTTCTACTACTACTCATACGACTACTACCACTACTACTACTACTACTACTATACTACTACTTCTACTACTACTACTCATACGACTACTACTTCTACTACTACTACCACTACTACTTCTACTACTACTACTACTACTACTACTACAATAACTACAGCTACTACTCCTACTACAACTACTACTCATACTACAATTACTACTACTACTACTTCTACTACTACCACTACCACTACTACTACTACTACGCTGTTGTAGCGCTCGCCACTGCTACTACTACTAGCAATTATAATTGTAATTTTAACTTTTGATTTCTCAGCTAGCAAATCACCGACGCGATTAGCGACAAGTCGTATGCATTGAACCAACCAACCACATTATCCACAAATATGATCAAAATAAAACATCACACGTCGTCAGATTTATATCACTAAAAAATCCATTTTCTCACAAACGTCGTTGCAGATGTATTCATTAATGGAAACAAAAGCATGCTTTACGAATCATCAATCGACCTCGCAAACATATTTTATTCGGTAATTTCGACCCAGACATAGAAGGATGTGTATACTGTGGAACAAAATCAGTCTCGGTTAACAGAGACATTAAAAACGATAGCGTAAGCGCGCATTAATACGTCAGCGAGGTAATGAGCCGGAAGTAATGAATGGGGTAATTTGGCTAGACGGCCAATTTGGTGTAAGATCGTAAATGGAATTGAACCAGCCGACGGTGGTCGTAGTTCTATATGATTGGGAAGTTTAGTGATGTTGGGTGGAAGTTGTTTAAGGAAATAATATATAGACGAGATGGAGAATAATGCGTGTGCTTACTCTTGTATTCCAATCATATGTTAGGGAGGACTAGTCGTTTGTATTAACAAGAACAACAACAACAACAGGAACCACAGTAACGCAACCCACACAAAATACAAAAACCCTACAACCCCCCCCCCCACAAAAATCCCCCACCAAAACAAAAAAAAATAACAAAGAAAAACACCCCCCCCCAAAAAAAAACCCCACAACCCCCCCAATAAAACAATCACACAAAAATAAAAACAACAACCACCAACAAAACAGCATCCCTCATTAACAAAATAAACCAAAACCCTAAAGAAACCCCAACATTACCCCCCACAACAACCCCCCCCCCCCAAAAAAAACCCCCCAAAAACAACAACAACCCAACAACAACCAAAAAAACCCCCACCCAAACCCAAACAAGCCCAACTACCACCAACAATAACAAAAAGAGCAACAATAACAACAAAAAGAGTAAAAACCAAACCTGAAACAAAAAAAAACAACCCATCAAAAAACATAATGGACCCCCAAGAAATAACAAAACAAACAACAACAGCAACAGAAAAAGATAAAAAATACCCCCAAAACCACCCCCCCCCCCCCCCCGCCAACCAACTAACAACAAAGAAACAAATAACAAACAAATTAACAATACACCAATTTCTACTCACAACTTCCAACCAGACATTTGTAGTTAGAACTTGGTTCTTCTCATCCTGAAAATAAATAAATGACAATCGAGGACCAGTTTGAACGATTATAAGCACACAAGATGCATCCTTCTTTTACACTTTATGCATGCCGACATTGTATTGTATATACCATATTTTACGATATAATTAAAGGGACATTCCTGAGTTTGCTGCAATGTTTAAGATGTTATCGACTAACAGAGACTTTTTAACGATTGTAATTACATATCAAATATAATTTCCTAAATAAAATATTAGAGGCTGTATATTAAACGTGTTTCTGGTTGTTCTAAAATTTGTACTAGGTTAAATTAAATTTTATTTACAAAATTATTTGAAGACCAAATCTAGTTTGGGCTTCTTACAAATATTAAAGGGACATTCCTGAGTTTGCTGCCATTTTTGAAGATGTTATCGACTAATAAAATGTTTCTACGATTAAACTTACATATTAAATATATTTTCTTGTTTAGAAAATTTTGTTATTAGTCGCTGTATATTAAACGTGTTTTTGATCGTTCTAATATTTGTACTAGGTTAATTTTCAGTTTATTTCCTAAAAAATATAAGATAAAATCCAGTTTGAGCTTCTTACAAATATTAAGACAACCAGAAACACATTAAATATACAGATACTGATATTCTAAACAAGAAAATATATTTAATATGTAAGTTTAATCGTAGAAATATATTATCAGTCGGAAACATCTTACAATGCAGCAAACTCAGGAATGTCCCTTTAAGAGAAACATCTTACAATGCAGCAAACTCAGGAATGTCCCTTTAAGAGAAACATCTTACAGTGCAGCAAACTCAGGAATGTCCCTTTAAGAGAAACATCTTACAATGCAGCAAACTCAGGAATGCCCCTTTAAGAAACTACTCACAAGGTCAAGGATCTGGGTCAAGGTCAAACCGAGGCCAATATTGACTGGTTTGTCTGCATTGAACACTGGTCTCACCGACTTCTCGTACGTGTACATCAAATCTCGCAGCAGGACCTGCTCCTTCGAGATCCGTGGATCAGACCTGTCTGCCATTCCTTGAAAAAAAGAAGAAAAAAAAGAAGAAATAATCAATCTAAATTAATCAGTCAATTTTCTTCGAGATTTTTTTTTTCTGTTGAAATGGACTCAATTAACTGTTTATTGTTCAAAATATCGGTTCAGATATTTGTCATGCGCATGTGCAGGGAATTGCGAATAGGGTGAGGGTGGTCTAGCGAGCAATGTTCAGGTTGTACTCCCGCGTGAAAATATATCACAGAAAGAAGAGAAGAAACTTCGCTGGAAGCAAGGGGAATTCGACACCCGAAATCACAATCTGCGCATGCGCCTGCTTGCGTACAAATCTGTTGACAAACCATCAAAAGATACTTAGTCTAACCATACACGAATAAGAATAATTTGTTTTATTCACAGGTTTTAAAGTGGTTAAAAAAGAAAAGAAAGAAATGTTTTATTTAACGACGCACTCATCACATTTCATTTACGGTTATATGGCTAAGGACCACACAGATATTGAGGGGGTGGGGGGGTGGGGTGGGGGGACCCGCTGTCGCCACTTCATGGGCTACTCTTTTCGATTAGCAGCAAGGGATATTTTATATGCACCATCCCACAGACAGAATAGTACATACCACGGCCTTTGTTACACCAGTTATGGAGCACCGGCTGGAACGAGAAATAGCCAAATGGGTCCACCGACGGGGATCGATCCTAGACCGACCGCGCATCAAGCGAATGCTTTACCACTGGGCTACGTCCCGCCCACGCGCCTGTTTGAGTACAAATCTGCTGACAAATACAAGAATAAGAATAATTAAATTTTGTTTTATTCAAAGGTTTTTAAAGCGGTTATTAAATATATCCATAGGCTGATAGTTAGAATGGTTTGTTTGTCTGGGGTTTTTTTTAATGTTTTTTTTTTCTAACGACACCTCTAGAGCACATTGATTTATTAATCTTCGGCTATTACATAATTGTGACATATATAGTCTTAGAGAGGAAACCCGCTAATTTTTCCATTAGTAGCAAGGGATCTTTTATATGCACCATCTCATAAACAGGAGAGTACATACTACGGCCTTTGATATACCAGTCGTGGTGTACTGGCTGGAAGGAGAAATAGCCTAATGGGCCCACTTACAGGGATCGATCCCAAACCGATCGTGCATCAAGCGGAAGCTGTACCACCGGGCTACGTCCCGCCCTTGTTGGAATGATTACATATTACTGAGAATATCGGTTAAGATATAATAGTGTTGTAGTCAGTGTCATCAGTACTTTGTAATGCAGATTCCGTCCCAACCAGGCTCCTACGACCGTGGTATGTGCTGTCCTGTCTATAGTAAACCGTGTATTAAGATGCCTTGCTGCTGATGGAAAAATGTAGCGGGTGTACTGTAAACTTCGTGTCAAAAATTACCAACTGTTTGACATCCAATAACCGATTATTAATAAGTCAATGTGCTCTAGTGGTGTCGTTGAACAAAACAAGTGTAAAATATATTGATGCAATGTAACTACCAGGCGTTCATACTGTTACTGGTGTAATACAAGCCGTGGTATGTATTATTCTGTCTGTGGGATGGTACATGTAAAAGATCCCATGCTGCTTATCGAAAAAAGAAAAGAAAGAAATGTTTTATTTAACGACGCACTCAACACATTTCATTTACCGTTATATGGCGTCAGACATATGGTTAAGGACCACGCATATATTGAGAGAGGAAACCCGCTGTCGCCACTTCATGGGCTACTCTTTTCGATTAGCAGCAAGGGATCTTTTATATGCACCATCCCACAGACAGGGTGGTACATACCACGGCGTTTGAAATACCAGTCGTGATGCACTGGTTGGAACGAGAAAAACGAGTCCAATGGGACCACCGACGGGGATCGATCCCAAACCGACCGCGCATCAAGCGAGCGCTTTACCACTGGGCTACATCCCGCCTCTGTCGTGAAACAAAACAAACTTTACCTTTCACTGACGTCACGGGTGTCCCCGCAATGACGATGGGACCACCGACGGGAATCGATCCCAAACCGACCGCGCATCAATGAGGATGGTACCCAAACTCCACAATATAAACTAGCTACGCTAATGATCAAGCTATCTTAGCACTACGATGTCGTAAAACCGCCGTAAACTATGACGTCATAACAACGTGTTACGATATCATAGCGCTAAGATAACTTCGAAAATCTGGGCCTAGGCACACGAATGAGGGCATTTCCACGACTCCCCATACACTCAATGAATCACTTGGTTTGCAACAAGGAGATTGTCTGCGATTCTGCTCTGAATGCTGCTGCCAGTGGTGTTTGGAGATTCTGGATATGTTCATCTGTAATTCGCATCCGCAGACGTAAAAATGTCCAACAGATATTTGTCTGGGCTTAAATCTATGCACCTCAGCAAACGTGAGCGGTGCTTAAGGATCGCTGTGGGTGTGGAGGGGGAGGGAGGGGGGGGGGGGGTGATAATGAGATATATTTCTTATAGTAGATTGGAAGGGATGCACACCACTAGATGTTCTTTTGAATCCGCCACTGGGAGTAAAGTTTGTTTTATTTAACGACGTCACTAGAACACACTGATTTTTGATCTTATCATCGGCTATTGGACGTCAAACATATGGTCATTCTGACACTGTTGTTTAGAAGGAAACCCGCTGTCACCACATAGGCTACTCTTTTACGACAGGCAGCAAGGAATCTTTTATTTGCGCTTCCCACAGGCAGGATAGCACAAACCATGGCCTTTGTTGAACCAGTTATGGATCACTGGTCGGTGCAAGTGGTTTACACCTACCCACTGAGCCTTGCGGAGCACTCACTCAGGGTTTGGAGTCGGTATCTGGATTAAAAATCCCATGCCTCGACTGGGATCCGAACCCAGTATATACCAGCCTGTTGACCGATGGCCTAACCACGACGCCACCGAGGCCGGTAATTCAAAATTGATTACCAATTACTATTAAATTTTTAATGTTTTAAAATTGTGTAGCGATCTCTGAAACATTTCGTGGTATTATCGTTATATCGATATGATTCAAATGATAAATAATACGTATCTCTACACCCCCTACCTGCTCCGATATACCGAAACCCCAATCTATTAGAATTTTTTTTTGTTTTGTTTAACGACACCACTAGAGCACATTGATTCGTTAATCATCGGCAATTGGATGTAAAACATATAGTCATTTTGACACAGTTATAGATAAGAAACCCGCTACATTTGTTTTCATTAGTAGCAAGGGATCTTTTATATGCATCATCCCACAGACAGGATAGCACATACCACGAACTGTGATATATCAGTCGTGGTGCACTGGCTTTAACGAGAAATAGCCCAATGGGCCCACCATCGGGGATCGATCCCAAACCGACCGCGCATCAAGCTAGCCCTTTACCACTGGGCTACGTGTCGCCCCTCCGATCTGTTAGCTTCGACTGGGTTTCTAAAATGGCCTAACCACGACGCCACCGAGGCTAGTCCTCCTGTAGTTGTGTGACTAAAGCTAGATGTATACGTCATCGCCGACTCTTGTCGGTGAATAGTTGACTCGCCCAGTTCTACTTCTGTTCAAAACTAATCCTCATTTTTTCAGTCAAGTCAATATGATTTTAACACAGTTCATATTAAAGGGACATTCCTGAGTTTGCTACAATTTGTAAGATGTTATCGACTAACACAAACTTTTTAACGATTGTAATTACATACCAATTATATTTTCCGGTGTAACATATTAGTGGCTGTATATTAAATGTGTTTCTGATCGTTCTAATATTTGTTCTAGGTTAAATTTCATTTTATTTCCTAAAACATTTTTTACGAAATTATTTGAAAACAAAATCCAGTTTGGGTTTGTTACAAATATTAAGACGACCATTGAATATACAGACACTAATATTCTAAGCAAGAAAATATATTTAATATGTAAGTTTAATCGTAGAAATATTTTATTAATCGGAAACATCTTACAATGAAGCAAACTCAGGAATGTCCCTTTAAATTTTAGTACACGTTCGTACAACGCGTTTTACTTTACTAATAAAAAAATGCATTTCAGTTGCGCATAAGGTCAGCAGTCAAAGGATGAATTGACTAAACTGCTGTAAAAAGTTAATACCATACATGTTTTGCTCCCATCCAACTAAGATAACCATGACATCATTGAAAATATACTCCCAACCCGAACCCTCCATAACCCCTCCCCACAAAAACCTACACAACAAATAATAAAAAATGCGGAGTGCAAAATAATGGTAAAATATTTTACACTGTGATATGAAATAAACACCCCAGCACAAAAATACCAAAACAAACAAAAACACCCCCCTCACCCCCGAAAAACCCCCAACCGAAAACCAACAACAAAAAGCCCAACAACATTGAAATGTTGCAAGTTTTACAATTTCAGGGGAGGGTTTTGGTTACCCCCCCTCCCCCCCCACACACTTCTCTTGCTCAAAGCGAATTTTCTGTTTTCAATTATATTTTCGCCTTCGAGAGCATAACTCGGTGCTCTTTGGAAACTTCGCTCACCCCAGTCTGGTCCGACCCCCACCCCCACCCCCTAGAAAATGCCCTGCACGCGCGCCTGCCGTTAACCCAGTATATAAATGCGATCACAGGAAAAGTTAATTCGGTTATTCCGAGCTTAGGTAGGATCAGCTACTGGCAGACGTCGCCATTTTGTTTTAATCAAGTTCTCGTCTGCAATGGAAATCTAATTTCTCTGAGGAATATTCGTGACATGGACGTGAACTGATTTGAATCTCACTGAAAAAATAAAATTCCTTCACTTATAAACCCAAACTGAAGTGTTAAAGGGATAAAGTTCAAATTTTAATTCTTTAACGACTCCATTATAGCACATTGTTTTATTTAATCGTCGGCCTGTTAGATAGCCAACATTTGGCAATTCTGAAACGCGGTTTTCAGAGGAAACCCTCTGCAGCAATGTAACTTGTATATGCACTTTTCCACAGACAGGACATCACATACCACATCCTTTAATATACCAGTTGTTGGACACTGGTTGTTACAGAGGAAAACACAGTCAGAGAAGACATCCACCGACGGGATTCGACCCTGTGACCCAAGCACCTCAGGCAGACGTTCTACCAATATAGCTAGATCTACCCCACCCCTTTTAAAGCAGGGGCGGGACGTAGCCCAGTGGTAAAGCGATCGCCTGATGCGCGATCGATCTAGGATCGATTTCCGTCGATGGGCCCTTTGGGCTATTTCTCGGTAAAGCCAGTGCTCCACAACTGGTGTAACAAAGGCCGTGGTATGTACTATCCCGTCTGTGGGATGGCAGGGCTGTAGCTAGGATTTTTTGTTTAGTGGGGGGGGGGGGGGGAGAGCAACTGAGTAGTTAATAGTCTAAAACTCCTTTTCTTTAAGTTTCTATAATGCTTTTCGAATTTTTTCGGGGGGGGGGGGGGGGGCAAATGCCCCCCTTGAACCCCTGCTAGCTACGGCTCTGGATGGTGCATATAAAATACCCCTTGCTGCTAATCGAAAAGAGAAGCCCATGAAACGGGTTTCATCTCGCTATATCTGTGTGGTCCTTAACCCGATGTCCGACGCCATATAACCAGAAATAAAAGATTTCCGCTCTAATACAACAATCGTCCTATGTTTGACGTTAAATACCATTACATCGGTCATTTTTCAGTTCGCTGTTGATAAATGAATCGGTGACTTCAAAAATGGCCCAACTCCGCCATTGTACAAAACCCAGGTTTAGTAGGATTTGTTTAGTTTTTTTTCAGCTGGCAAGGCACCACTTTGTGTACAAGAAGGTCCCAAGTCCCATGCACAAATGTTCTTAATCTTAGTTTACTATATGCAGTGACTTCAAGAGAGGCCCAACTCCTGGACTTGGGGCCCCTGTTGCTGGGGATTTTCCTTCGACATACAGGTGGCAGCACTGGTAATCCAAGATGGCAGCACCCATAGAGAATGTTGATACAAGTGATGATGAAATAAGACCCAAAAGGAAAGGAAATGAAGCAGAATGGGGCAGAAACAAACAAAAGAAATTGAGAGCAGAAGGCAAAGAGTACGTTAAAGGGACATTCCCGACTTTGCTGCATTATAAGAGGTTTCCGACTAATAAAATATTTCTACGATTAAACTTACATATTAAATATATGTTCTTGTTTAGAATATTAGTATTTGCATATTCAATGTGTTTCTGGTCGTCTTAATATTTGTAAGAAGCCCAAACTAGATTTTGTCTTCAAATAATTTCGTACGTACGAAAAAGAAATATTTTCAAAAATAAAACGAAATTCAACCCAGTACAAATATTAGAACGATCAGACATATGTTTAATATACAACTAGTAATATATTATGCAGAAACATATATTTGATATTTAAAGGCATACTGTCACAGATTTAAGAATTTTATTTCTCTAAAAATGAATAATAAATCAAAATTACATTAATTTTTACAGACCAAATCTAGCTATTGCATCACTTTAACTACACCATGATGGAGCGAAATCCATGTCAACCCTCTCAGCAATGTTAGTTTTTGAATTACGGACCATTGCCATAATTCAATTATTTTTACAAAATATCATTAATAAGTGGAGTATGGTGGTTACATAGATGTATATATATTTGTAAGTAATACTTTGTTAGGCCATGTAATAGGTCAGTGGTCTGTGACAATATGCCTTTAATTACTATCGTTAAAAAGTCTCTGTTAGTCGATAACATCTTAAACATTGCAGCAAACTCAGGAATGCCCCTTTAATACCAAAAAAGAAACAAAAAGAACAGTCCCTTCCGACATATTCCTACTGGGGATATTTTCTATTCCAGGCAACTGTGGCTATTTATATTTGGCATACACTCATGTTAAAGGAACATTCCTGAGTTTACTGCAATTTTTAAGATCTTATCGACTAACAAAGACTTTTTAACGATTGTAATTACATACCAATTATATTTTCCGGTGTAACATATTAGTGGCTGTATATTAAATGTGTTTCTGATCGTTCTAATATTTGTTCTAGGTTAAATTTCATTTTATTTTCTAAAACATGTTTTACGAAATTATTTGAAGACCAAATCCGTTTGGGTTTGTTACAAATATTAAGACGACCAGAAACACATTGAATATACAGACACTAATATTCTAAGCAAGAAAATATATTTACTATGTAAGTTTAATCGTAGAAATATTTTATCAATCGGAAACATCTTACAATGGAGCAAACTCGGGAATGTACCTTTAAATTTTAGTACACGTTCGTTCAACGCGTTCTAATATTTGTACTAGGTTAAATTTCATTTTATTTTCTAAAAAAGAGATTTTTTCGTACATACAAAATTATTTGAAAACAAAATCCAGTTTGGGCTTCTTACAAATATTAAGACGACCAGAAACACATAGAATATATAGACTGATATTCTAAACAAGAAAATATATTTAATATGCAAGTTTAATCGTAGAAATATTTTATTAGTCGGAAACATCTTACAATGCAGCAAACTCGGGAATGTCCCTTTAAGTACGAATACACACACTGCAGGAAAGAAACCCGTCAGCACGTATGCATTTAACCGGAACATTGTTGAAAGGGGTTGCTATCGGGTTTCTGCATGTAGTGTGTATATTAGTGGATAATATGTGGACATTTCTTATCTGCGAACTCGTAAACTATCAATGTAAAGGTATTTAACGTCTATTACAGCGGTCGTTGGAAAAAATCCCATGTTTTCGTTATAGAGATATCTCTGACTGACAGAACTATTTCATTTTCATTTCAACTTATTTTTATGCTTATATTCAAATAAGGTTCATGGATGCTGTCCTGGGCACACACTGTTGCATAGCCAGAGAGGAAAAAACGCCGAAGCAAACCCAAACCTGTAAAATAAATATCAGTACCATGGGAAAAATAAAATAAATCTGGGGAAATTCCAGACGAGGCAAACGCCTTGTCTGCCTCGTGCTGGCTACGCCATTGACAGACCTCAGCTATCTGGGCTGTCTGTCCAGGATAGTGGGTTAGTTGTTAGTTGTTAGTGAGATAGAAAAGGGTGTAGTGGTCTTACACCTACCTATTGAGATGTTAAAACTTGCTTTGGATGGGAGCCGGTACCGGGCTGCGAACCCGAATCATGTATTTATCAGTCTTATGTCCGATGGCTTAACCATGACACCACCGATGCCGGTGAGAGACGGCAGACAAGTCGGAAAGAAAGAAAGAAATGTTTTATTTAACGACGCACGTAACACATTTTGTATACGGTTATATGGCGTCAGACATACGGTTAAGGACCACACAGATATTGACAGAGGAAACCCGCTATCGCCACTTCATGGGCTGCTCTTTTCGATTAGCAGCAAGGGATCTTTTATATGCACCATCCCATAGACAGGATAACACATACCACGGCCTTTGATACACCAGTCGTGGTGCACTGGCTGAAGCGAGAAATGGGCCCACCGACGGGGATCGATCCCAAACCGACCGCGCATCAAACGAGAGCTGTACCACTGGGCTACGTCTCGCCCCCGCAGAGAACTCGGGATATACCAACACAAGAAGAAAGAAGAAAAAAAAAATCAAATAAAGAACCAAATTACTTCCGACTTACAAGCAAGAACTTGGTTGATTGCGAGCGAAAACATGGTTAACCTGTTACTCCGTGATGGTCCAATAGCGAACGACAAACATTAGCTACCATTTTTAAGGTAAAAAAGTCTCAAATATGGAACAAATTACTGTCAATCTTAAACACTTCAGAGAAGATTTTTTTTTTTTTTTTAACCCAATCTGAATCAAGGCAAACTTAACGAGCAAGAAAGTTACATAGCTGAGTGCTATTTCTTGTAACGAACGTCGAATAAATATTTCGCTTCTTTTTTTTTCTTTCTGTAATCTTAAGTATATATTTTTTATTTAGAATATAGAAAACTCCAGTGAATACGCACTAATCAGAATTGTTGTTGGAAAAAGGATATGAGAAGGAAAACATCACACAACAAATCCCCTCACCCCCCCCAACCCCCCCCAATCAAACCCAACAAAAAAACACACAAAAACAACCCAAACAAAAACAAACAAAACTTTGTATAACTACATATAGATGTAGAAAGAAATGTTTTTATTAACGATGCACTCAACACATTTTATTTACGGTTATATGGCGTCGGACATATGGTTAAGGACCACACAGGTATTGAGAGAGGAAACCCGCTGTCGCCACTTCATAAGCTACTCTTTTTCGATTAGCAGCAAGGGATCTTTTATATGCACCATCCCTTTGATATACCAGTCGTGGTGCACTGGCTGAAGCGAGAAATAGCCCAATGGGCCCACCGACAGGGATCGATCCCAGTACATGTAGATGTATTCTGGTACGTAATAAATAACCCCAAAAATGTATACACAATTTACCGGTTATTGTATATTTTATAGCAACTTCCCATTAAAGTTTAGTTTGTTTTGTTTAACGACACTACTAGATCACATTGATTTATATATTAATCACTAGCTATTGGATGTCAAACATTTGTTAATTTTAAAATACAGTCTTAGAGTTTGTTTCTTTTGTTTATCGAAACCACTAGAGCACATTGATTTATGTATTAATCATCGGCTATTGGATGTCAAACATTTGATAATTTTTACATATAGTCTTAGAGAGGAAACCCGCTAAATTTTTCCATTAGTAGCAAGGGATGTTTTTATGTACCATGCCATAGACAGCATAGCACATACCACGGCCTTTTTATATACCAGTCGTGGTGCACTGGCTGGAACAAGAAATAACCCAATGAACACCC
>NC_054703.1:25452303-25454435 GCF_016097555.1 Gigantopelta aegis | reverse complement strand
AGGTGTGTGCCCAGGAAGCGTGCTGAACCTCAATTTGTATATATAAACACGAAACTAAAAATACATAAACTATAATATAAAATGTACACTGCACTGACTACATACTGTGTTGAGATGTTGTTAAGCAAACATTTTTCGCCACATTTACACGAGGGTTAAAAAAGAAAACAGAAAAGAACAAAGAAGAAAGAATGAAAAAAGAAAGAAGAAAGAATGAAAAAAGAAAGTGTTCGTAAATTCGGTCTTTTTTTCTTTCTATTGTGCAGTGGGCGGGACGTAGCGCAGTGAACGGTTTGAGATCGATCCCCGTCGGTGGGTCCATTGAGCGATTTTGCGTTCGAGCCAGTGCACCACGATTGGTATATCAAAGGCCGTGGAATGCACTACTAGTATTTTGTCTGTGGGATGGTGCATACAAAAAGATCCCTTGCTACTAATGGAAAAATGTAGCGGGTTTCCTCTCTAAGACTATATACCAAAATTGCCAAATGTTTGGCATCCAATAGCCGACGATTAATAAATCTACGTGCTCTAGTGGTGTCGTTAAACAAAACAAACTTTAACAAACGTTTTTCTATTGTGCAAGCCTCACGTGATCTGACGTAGTAAATGATAATACTGTTTTCCTTAAAGGGACATTCCTGAGTTTGCTGCATTGTAAGATGTTTCTCTTAAAGGGACATTCCTGAGTTTGCTGTATTGTAAGACGTTTCTCTTAAAGGGACATTCCTGAGTTTGCTGTATTGTAAGATGTTTCTCTTAAAGGGACATTCCTGAGTTTGCTGTATTGTAAGATGTTTAAACGATTAAAGTTGCATATTTAATTTACTTTTTACTTGTTTAGAATATCAGTGTCTGTATATTCAATGTGTTCCTGGTCGTCTTAATATTTGTAAGAAGCCCAAACTGGATTTTGTTTTCAAATAATTTCGTACGTACGAAAAAGCAATATTTTAGGAAATAAGATGACAAATATTACAACGTTCAGAAACACGTTTAACATACAGCCACTAATATTATATGCAGACAAATATATTTGATATGTAATTACAATCGATAAAAGTTCTCTGTCAGTCGATAAACATCTTAAAAATTTGCAGCAAACTCAATGAATGTCCCTTTAAGACAGTACACACCATGGGTCTAGAACAGAATGGCGCGATTTGATCTGAGACGATACAGAAATGATACTATTTTCCTTAAGACAGCCACACCAGGAATATGTTACAGAATGTGCGATTTGATCGACGTAGTACATAATGATACTATTTTCTTTAAGGTACACCAGGAATCGTATCTACAGAATGTGCGATTTGATCTGACGTAGTACATAATGTCTTTTCTTTAAGACAGCAACACCAGGAATCTATGTACAGAATTGCGATTTGATCTGACGTAGTACATAATGTCCCTATTTTCCTTAAGACAGTAACACCATGAATCCGATGTACAGAATGTGCGATTTGATCTGACGTAGTACATAATGATACTATTTTCTTAGACAGCAACACACCAGGATCGTATGTACAGAATGGGCGATTTGATCTGACGTAGTACATTAAATGATACTATTTTCCTTAAGACAGCAACACCAGGAATGTACAGAATGGGCGATTTGATCTGACGTAGTACATAATGATACTATTTTCCTTAAGACAGCAACACCAGGAATCGTATGTACAGAATGGGCGATTTGATCTGACGTAGTACATAATGATACTATTTTCCCTAAGACAGCAACACCAGGAATCGTATGTACAGAATGGGCGATTTGATCTGACGTAGTACATAATGATACTATTTTCCTTATGACAGCAACACCAGGAATCGTATGTACAGAATGGGCGATTTGATCTGACGTAGTACATAATGATACTATTTTCCTTAAGACAGTAACACCAGGAATCGTATCTACAGAATGTGCGATTTGATCTGACGTAGTACATAATGATACTATTTTCCTTAAGACAGTAACACCAGGAATCGTATGTACAGAATGTGCGATTTGATCTGACGTAGTACATAATGATACTATTTTCTTTAAGACAGCAACACCAGGAATCGTATGTACAGAATGGACGATTTGATCTGACGTAGTACATAATGATACTATTTTCCTTCAAGACAGTAAC
>NC_054703.1:25417303-25444803 GCF_016097555.1 Gigantopelta aegis | reverse complement strand
ACGCTGTCCTGGGCACACACCGTAGCTATCTGGGCTGTCTGTCCAGTACAGTGGGTTAGTTGTTAGTTGGTTAGTGAGAGAGACGTCGGTATTCTTGTCTTACGCCTACCCATTGAGTCGTTAAACCTCACTCTGGGTGTGAGCCGGTACCTGGATACGAACCCTGTACCTACCAGCCTTATATCCGATGGTGCAGTGGTGTATATATAAAGTGCATGTTAAATATATTTTGTTTCAGTAAAAGTTGTCGGTGTTTTTTTTTTTATTCTCTCACTCGAGACAATGTGTCAAAATAACAATATAATAACCCTAGCTTAAAACTGTTTACATTTAAAAGGTCAATGGTGGTGTGTAACCTTTCTTTTGTTCATTCATTTCAACTCATATTCGTGCTTATATCCAATTAAGATTCATTCATGCTGTTCTGGGGACACACCTTAATTTCTGGGCTGTCAATCTAATTAAAATTAGCTCCACAATTACATGTGGATCTAACACCAGCCAGTTGGAGCTCATGTCCACCAATCAAAACCTTACTTGCAGAATCCTGCCAGTGATTTAAAACTAACAACACTGCGTAGTCCCCAATGTCCAGGTAACATTTCGTCTGTAAATAATAATTTAAATATTGACCAATCACACTTCGCCTTTTATAACGTTATTTGGGAGCATACAAATTCGAAAAATATCGGACGAGTCTATTTTAGTGGCCGCAGTACAGCGCACCATACCAATACGTACGGGGTGGGTTATCAGTCTTCAGTTTTACATTAAAAATTATTTATTTATTTATAAAAACCCCCAACTAAATCAGTCTTCAGTTTTACATTACAAATTATTTATTTTATAAAATAAAACATGTTTTAAGGCATTCATAATTCACACGAAACATGCCGTATAATTCGGAATGTTTTCAAATTATTTTTAAATCACTGGCAGGATTCTGCAAGTAAGGTTTTGATTGGTGGACATGAGCTCCAACTGGCTGGTGTTAGATCCACATGTAATTGTGGAGCTAATTTTAATTAGATTGCTGGGCTGTCTGTCCAGGACAGTATGTTAGTTGTTACTGGTGAGTGAGAGAGAGAGAGAAGTCGGTGTGGTGGTTTTACACCTACCCATTGAGTCGTTAGAACTGGCTCTGGGTGGGAGCCGGTACCGGGATGCGAACCAAGTACTTACCAGCCTTATGTCCGATGGCTTAACCACGACACCACCGAGGCTGGTGCAGTGGTTTACATATATACAGTGCATGTTAACGACCTGTTGTTGCTTTTCAGCGTGTTTCTTCTCTCTCCAACAATGTGTTAAAATAACAATATATCAGACATCAAATAAACTTAGTTTAAAATGTGCTGAGGTGTCTTTAAACAGAAAATCGCACAGCCGATGATAAGATAAAAAAATCAATGTGCTCTAGTGGCGTCGTTAAATAAAACACACTTTACGTTACTCATTAAAGGCATATTGTCACAGACCACTGACCTATTTAATGGTCTAACAGAGTATTAGCTGAACAAAAATAATTTGATTTGTCCCTAAATGTACTTTATTCAATCATCTTCATAACCACTATACTCCATTTATTAATGATATTTTGTAAAAATCATTGAATTATGGCAATGGTCCATAATTGACGAGAGGGTTGATATGGATTTCACCCATCATGGTTCAGTTAAGGTGATAGCTAGATTTGGTTTCCAACAATTCATGTAATTTTTATTTATTATCCATTTTTAGAGAAATAAGGTCCTTAAATCCGTGACAGTATGCCTTTAAAGAAACAACAAAAAAGAAAGAAAAAAAGAAAGAAAAAAAAAAGAAAGAAAGAAAACAAAAGAGAAGAAAACAAAAGAAAAAACAAACAAATAAACAACACACGCACAACCCGAATGATGGTGTGTAACCTTTATGTCCGCCTTCTGAATATCGCGTGTGTTCTGAATTTAAACGCGAACCATGATCACGTATTCAAGTTAATGCTTGATATGACATGAAATGACCCATTCTGATTGAGTGATGGCCTTCTCACTTCTCTCCTTTCGCTTGATCGAACCCGACAACAAGCACTTTGCGGTCCCCCCCTTTAGGCTCATTTTACCTCTTCCACTTTCATATCTTTCGGAGAATGGCAGTTATTGACCGGTCAGTATTATGCTCTGACATTCGGCCATTTAGACTCTCGCCCCCGGTGTAACCCGATACGATGAGCGGTTCTTCGTTGTCGTCTTTTATGACCACCCTATCAAGTCAATTTGCGCAGCGATAACACGAAACATTTGATTGGATAATCGCGTTGGTCTCTATTGACAACTTCGCCGAAGATGTGCTTAAACACGATGTGATTGGATAATTCCCACGGGTGCGTAGACATGATGAGTTTTCGAGAGTTTTGACTGTCGATTTTTCTTTTCTTTATTTTTTTTGTTTTTATCCTGGTTAAAAGCTTTTACAGATATGATAGCTTTTCAGAAAAATTATAACATTTTAGAAAAATTATTAAAAGGAGGTAGAAGGTGTGGAGGAGGTGTGGAAGGGGGGGGGGGGGAGGATGAGTCTTGAGCGTTGGAACTAACTGAAATTTACAACTATGGCAAGATTTGCGTCATAGAAAATGACCTAATGGGCGTATTCAATGGTCGATTCGATGTAAACTTGGTTTACGGCTAATAACCACAATTATTTAAGCTATATGGTTCTATATAGCGTTAGTGGCTATGTGGCGCCTTTATTAATATCTATAGGCCCATGGAGATTTTTCTGCTTGAGGACAACATTATATATATATATATATATATATATATATATATATATATATATATATATATATATATATATATATATATATATATATATATATATATATATATATATATATATATATATATATATATATATATATACAGTTGAATGCCTGTGGGTGCTCGAGAAAGTGTTCAACCCATCGCGGCCCACCTAAATTTTGCGACAGTTATAATTTTATTATATATTAATTTTCATTTTTTTACGATCTCCTCCAAAACTCCCCCAAAGTTCCATTGGCATTCCGCCTCATGTCACTGGGCCTCCCAAATGGACTTTCTGGATCCGCCACTGGCAAACTACATGCTATCCCGTATCAACTTCAGTCTAGTAGTTGCCGCTACAAAACTGTCAAACAGCAGACTATTCGTGCGGATATATTTCCGTATTTGGGTCAACTAAGTGGGAAGATAACTGTATGCTGCCTTATGTAATGCATTGTGCCAACTATTTACGGAGTAAAAACAACTGCGGCTCTGATTGGTAATAATAATAATATGTGACAATTGATTCTTTGTGAAAATACTATTATCCATTTACTAATAAATAAATACACTTTTATTTGTCATACAAGTATTATGCAGTATACACCAGAGATTGAAACTAGTGCAGGGTACCCCAACAAATGAGAGTTGCTAATAAAAACGTTAATCGAATAACTTAAATGGTATGTGATTTCATTTTGTTGCAGGTTATGTATGTATGTATATATATACAGAGGATACTCCCCGAGTGTCTTGTGATATCATAATTTATTAGCAAGAGTTGATAAAAGTATGAAATCCGAAACTTGCCGAGGATGTTATACTTTTATCAACGAGTGCTGATAAATTATGATATCACAAGACACGAGGGGGTATTCTTTTTATCATCCATTATCATTCTTTTCATTTGCGATAGTTGTAAACAATGTCAGTAATGTGGATTGAATGTCAGCGGTAGACCGTTAACTAGCAGAAAGGCAGTGGCGTGACGTCACTAATGGTAGGTTTAGCGCTAAAACAAACACAGTGACGTAACAAAACATTGTCTTGTGATTAAAATTTGACCAATCAATATTATAAGAAGCGATATCTCCTACGGATACTGTTACTGTATTAACGTGACTACATCCAAAAGAAGTCCGGGCAATAAACAAGGTTTGGGCAGTATTAAAAGCTACATACTTACTAGATACAGACAGACAGAGTACCTCAAGAGATAACTCAATTGGGTTCCTGACCTGCCAATCACGGCGGCCATCTTGAATTCTGAACATGCGTATTTGACGCCTTACTGGTCAGACGTGACCCGTGTCCGCGTCTGCTCATTACCGAATTGACCTTCGAGATACTTTAGAGGCCCTCTCATTAAGTCGGGATAATTTCTCAATTACCTTCCAGGAGCCGAAACGTGCGGTTAGCCATAATGGAGACGCTGAGTGTTTTATTAGGCAAATGCACTGTAAAACGTGACAGAAACAAAGCCAGCGTAAGACTGTAGGGGCGGATAATGGGGTGGGGGTGGGGGGTGGTGGTCCAGTTTAACGGATCCCACCCCCCGGCTGAAAAAAACAACCCCGCCACGTAGATCTATTATAAAATGTATGCACGCTGTCCTGGGCCCCCACCTCAGCTGTATGGGCTGTCTGTCCATGGCAGTGGGTTAGTTGTTAGTTGTTAGTGATATATATATATATATATATATATATATATATATATAGAGAGAGAGAGAGAGAGAGAGAGAGAGAGAGAGAGAGAGGGGAGAGGGTGTAGTGGTCTTACACCTACCCACTGAGTCGTTAAAATTCGCTCTGTGTGGGAGCAGGTACCGGGCTGCGAACCCTGTACCTACCAGCCTTATGTTCGATGGCTTAACCACGACACCACCTAGGTCTATTGAGTCTGTGGTTAATTCCGAGAACCTGAATGTAAAAGAGCCCTCGTTGCTAATCGGTGATGAAGGTAGTTTATCATATGTTGTGTCCCGTCCATTAACCTTTGTGATATATACATAGTATATGTGGTCTATAGGTTCTAATAGACCAAATCAATTCCTATTGCCGATAATGTTAACGTTTACTAATAAAACTGATATAAGCAGCGTTTCAACACACCCAGTAAGTACAGCAATAGAAAGTGTGGCACCTCACATCTAATCTACCTGCAAGAAAATGGGGGGTTACGTATCATTTAAGAGATTTAATTAATGTGTTTAATAGCAACCATCATTTTTGCTGAAAATTGCACTTCCATTTTGGGGGGTACCCCGCATTAGTTTCAACCTCTGGTATATACTGCATAACAACTGTATGACACATAAAAGTGTATTTATTTATTGTCAATGGATAATACTATTTGCACAAATAATCAATGTCACATATTACTACCAATCACACCCACAGCTGCTTTTACTCCGTACATATTTGACGATGCGTGTCGAACTTTGACACGGAACTCTCTTATGCAACCTATACCAGAAAACAATATTTTTCAAAAAGTGTCCAATTGGGTGTTTTCATGACTATCAGGATCTTCTGTGTCTGATATGATGTGACAACATAATTGAAAGTGTTGTTCCTACAGTGCAACCTGATTTAATGTACACCTCAGGAAGCATCAGTGTTATGCAAAGTTGTATACAAATGCAATGTATCATACTTAAAACAAATAATAAATAAAAATACTACTCTTGAAGATACATGGTTGGTTGTGTATACTTAGTTGTATACGTAGTGTGTGCATGCATAGTCAGAGTCTCTCATTTCCAATAAATAATTACCTTAAATCTCATTTATTGCAGTGACCCTGTGTTTTGAAAGACTTTAATGGGCATATGATATGAACTCCACTAGAAAAAAAGCATATTACATGTAGCATCTGAAATGCACACCACTGCATCCACAAATAGTAGTAAATTTATGTGGTATACATCATGGTGGGGTAAACACCCAAGGTATGGAATATGCTTGGATGTCAAGTCACTGAATGCAATATTTTCAAACCCGTCAGCCTAGTTGGTTTTTATATATGCATTATTAAATCCACTGACAGCTACCAATATACCTGTTGATATTTTATTAATAATCTCCAGTGATTGGTGTTTACAGACATGTATCATATCTAGAGTTATCATTAGGGTTTTACATTTTTATTTTTTATTTGTCATAAGAAAAGCACATTCAAAGCATCAAAAGTGTGCGAAAGTCATATTTCTTTAATTATTTTCTGTTTTTACTGAATATAATATTTATATTGTATGCATTACTACAATCTGTAATGTAACAAATCATTTACATAGTAATATTGGAAAATATAGCTTTACAGGTGTGGTAATAATGGAAGATAATACTAACACATTAACAAATGTTTCAAAATTGCTTTTGTACTTGGTATATACTTCAAATACCCTTTACTATAGAAAATTCACTGAATATATGGACAAGATTTAATAAAATGACCTGAAGTTATCATTGCCAAGCTTATATTTGTGTACAAATAAAGAAGAGAATGCAAAATGGCTACACAGAACCCACTTCTGTAGATTTTAATGTTTTTGCCAAACTCACAAAAACAATTGTTAAAAATTCCATATTTGCCTAAAACATAATTCACCAACCTAAGAAGTATGTTAAAATTACAGCAGAAATCAGGTTATTTAAATATAGTCATTCCAGAGAACTCTCTTCTTTGGTACTATGCAACCTATAGGGAATAATACACAAGTGGCCGTTAGATACCATTTACCTTACAACGAGTTTTTGTTTTTAAAGTAATCACAAATGAACATTTACATACATTTTTAAGGATAAAGGTATATGTATAGCCATAGCAATAGCCATAACAGAAAATTGTAAACTACATATATTTTAAAACAAGATTTACGTTTATATATTTTTAACAAATATCACAATTGAGTTATTTCACAAAATAAATGGTATCTTAATGGACACGAATGTATTATAACATCAAAACGTTATGCTCAGGTATAAAGATGTTCTTGGCTGTAAACAAATGACCCATTGACAAAAAACATTATTAACCGAATTAATAATGGCAAATATCAAATGGATATATGGCATGGATATTATGAGTAAGGTATAGGATAAATTAAGATATCGTCGTCTCATAATAGTCATCACCACCATCATCATCACCACCACCATCATCATCATCATCATCATCACCACCATCATCATCATCATCATCAACATCATCACCATCATCATCACCACCATCATCATCATCATCAACACTATCCGCATCATCTCCATCATCAGTTCATATGTATGTGTGTTTGTTTGTGTGTGTCTGTGTGTGTGTGTGTGTGTGTGTTTGTGTTAGAGTGTGTGTGTGTGTGTGATTGTGTGAGTGTTTGTGTTAGAGTGTGTGTGTGTGTTTGTTAGTGTGTGTGTGGGGTGTGTGTTTGACAAAGTATGTGTGTGACAGTGTGTGTGTGTGTGTGTGTGTGTTTGTATGTGTTTGTGGGTGTGTGACAAATTGTGGGTGTGTTTGTGTTTGTGAGTGTGTTTGTGTATGTGTTTATGTATGTGTAGCTGCGCTTGTGTATGTATGTGTGTTGTGTGTGTGTATGTGTGTTTGTGTGTGTGTTGTGTATGTATGTTGTGTATGTTTGTGTTTGTGTGTGTGTATATATGTGTTCTTTGTATTTGTGTGTTTGTGTTTGTGTATGTGTGTTTGTGTTTGTGTTTGTGTTTGTGTATGTGTGTTTGTGTTTGTGTGTGTGTGTGTGTGTTTGTGATGTGGTATATGTGTATGTGTTGTATGTGTGTGTGTATGTGTGTGTTGTATGTTAATGTGTATGTGTGTTGTATGCATGTGTTTTTGTTATTTAAAAGACAAACAATATTTTAATTAACAAAATAACAAAAATAATAAAAGAAAAAACCCAAAATTAATGACGCAAAACACACATTAGTACCCTAAATCTAACAGAGACCACTAAGTACATTAACGTCCCCTTAACTTACTACAAACTCTTTCTTTTTATAATAGAAAAACATACATAAAAAATTACTCTTAAGTGAAGTAAACATAAAAGAAGGACGTAAACTACACATTACTACGCCAACTGTAAAAGAGTCCATTAGGTACAGAAAAAGCACACTTGACACACTAAAATCTCGAGAAATGCTTCTTTTTCTCTTTTATTAAAAGCTCAAAAGATATCTTCTTTTTTTTTCTCAAGAAATAAATAAATAACAACGCGATGCACGCCGGCCATGGAGAAAGGAAATCCTAGTCGGTGCATATTACGTCACGTGTCCGTAAGTGTCTTTTATGCGGGTACAAAGAACGTTAATGCGACAGTATTGATCAAACGTCTCTTGATCCTGCGGCAAACGTCAAGCCTTGACAAGTGAATATCCTTTAATGAACTTGAAGTCCGACCCGACTGCTTGTCGAGTTTGACAAGGCGCAGTGGTAAACGTTGGTTACATTTGTAAAAATACACGCGTACACGAATACATAGACACACACACGTACTCGTATACACACACGTACACGTACACACACACACACACACACACACACACACACACACACACACACACACACACACACACACCCCCGACACACATACATATATACATACACACAGATACATGTACACACACACACACACACACACACATACACCACACACACACCACACACAAACACATACAACACGCACATATATACACACCGACACATACACGCACACACATGCATAGATACACACACAATTATATATGTATGTGCATGTCACACACACACACAAACACACACACGCACATATACACACGCACACGCACATACACAAACACATACACACACGCACGCACACACACATACATACACACACGCACACACAGACATACACACCGACATACACACCGACACATACATACATACACACACACTCACATACGCACAGACACATACACATACAAACACGAAGAGACATACACACACACATATACACACAGACACATACACAGTTATATATGTATGTATATATGTCATACACACAGAGACACACACACCGACACATACACAGATACATACATACATCAATACATACATACAGACACACACACAATTATATATTTACGTATATGTGTCATACACATACACACACACACACACACACACACATGCACACACATACACACACAGACACATACATTACACACACATACACATACATACCCACACACACATACCCACACACACATACACACACGCACACACACACACACACACACACACACACACACACACACACACAAAACACAAAACCAAACGAAAAGAAAGCACCACCCAACACTAAACAAAAAAGTCCCACACAAACAACAATAGCAACAAACACACAACCAACACCAATAAATAACACACTTTAATTGTCAAAATAATAGACGTTCCTCTATAGGAATTCACAAAAATTACAACACAACTAAATCAAACTCGTATCAATGTACAAAACAGAGTCAAACGTCCAAGGGAAGTTTTGACAACGTCGTGACTGCTGAAATGAAGAACTTCTGTGTTTTGTCATGTCCATAGATATATAATTGCCACTGCCCAGGACAGTACATCCTTCTTAATCTATCCATAGGAGAACATTTATCACAATCTCCAAAGATAAAATATCCCCATATATAACAGCACAGCACAGCACAACACAACACAACACAGCACAACACACAACAAACCACAACGCAACAATAGGTAAAAATTGCTCCCTTCAAAATATTCCCTTCTGCCCTGGAACAAGCTCCTGGTCGTGGCAGAAGCATGGTCCAGCGGAGACTTGTGTGTTTTGTCTAACGACATCATTGGAGCACATTGATTTATTAATCATCGACTATTGGATGTCAAACATTTGGTCATTCTGACATACAGTCTTAGAGAGGAAACCCACTACATTTTCCATTAGTAGCAAGCGATCTTTTATATGCACCATCCCACAGACCGGGTAGTACATACCACCATCTGTGTAAAACAACAGCCCCAAAACAAACAACAAACGAAACAAACACATCAACAAAAGTGTTGAGATACCTGCAAAAGAACAATGGAAAATGTTCCCTGATGTAACAGCATCTATAACAACAGAACCACCAACCCCCGAAAAAACACCAACAAAACTCCCGAAAAAACCCTACCCAAATAACAAAAAAACAAAAAATCGCTACCACCATTAACAAGATCAACATAATCTTACCTTTCACGGCGCCCAGAAACAGCGTTAGTTGCAGAATCAAAGTATAACACATCTTATCCTTATCACGGAGTCCAAAGCAGACGGCTAAACTTTATTTCCGCTTATGCTAATTCGTGAACATCAGTTTAAAGCGATCATACTCGTTTCCGTGTCTCCTTGTTCATGGACTTGACCATACAACAAACATACTGTTTTCCTTTTTATTATTCACGGACACCAATACACAGCTCTAATAATGTTCTGTGTTCCTTATTCATTCATCGACATCAGTACACAGCTATAATAATGTTCTGTGCTCCTTATTCATTCATCGACGTCAACATACAATTATAGTAATGTTCTGTGTTCCTTATTCATTCATCGACGTCAATACACAGCTATAATAATGTTCGGTGTTCCTTATTCATTCATGGACGTCAATACACAGCTATAATAATGTTCGGTGCTCCTTATTCATTCATTCATGGACGTCAATACACAGCTATAATAATGTTCGGTGTTCCTTATTCATTTATTCATGGACGTCAATACACAGCTATAATAATGTTCGGTGTTCCTTATTCATTCATCGACGTCAATACACAGCTATAATAATGTTATGTGTTCCTTATTCATTCATGGACGTCAATACACAGCTATAATAATGTTCGGTGTTCCTTATTCATTCATAGACGTCAATACACAGCTATAATAATGTTCGGTGTTCCTTATTCATTCATTCATGGACGTCAATACACAGCTATAATAATGTTCGGTGTTCCTTATTCATTCATCGACATCAATACACAGCTATAATAATGTTATGTGTTCCTTATTCATTCATGGACGTCAATACACAGCTATAATAATGTTCGGTGTTCCTTATTCATTCATGGACGTCAATACACAGCTATAATAATGTTCGGTGTTCCTTATTCATTCATGGACGTCAATACACAGCTTTAATAATGTTCGGTGTTCCTTATTCATTCATGGACGTCAATACACAGCTATAATAATGTTCTGTGTTCCTTATTCATTCATGGACGTCAATACACAGCTATAATATAGTTCGGTGTTCCTTATTCATTCAACGACGTCAATACACAGCTATAATAATGTTCTGTGCTCCTTATTCATTCATCGACGTCAACACACAATTATAGTAATGTTCTGTGTTCCTTATTCATTCATCGACGTCAATACACAGCTATAATAATGTTCTGTGTTCCTTATTCATTCATGGACGTCAATACACAGCTATAATAATGTTCGGTGTTCCTTATTCATTCACGGACGTTAGTACACAACTGTAATAATAACAATGTTCTGTGTTCCTTGTTCATTCATGGACGTCAATACACACCTATAATAATGTTCTGTGTTCCTTATTAATTCATGGACGTCAGTACACAGCTATAATAATGTTATGTGTTCCTTGTTCATTCACGGACGTCAATACACAGCTATAATAATGTTCTGTGTCCCTTATTCATTCATGGACGTCAATACACAGCTATAATAATGTTCTGTGTTCCTTATTCATTCATGGACGTCAATACACAGCAATAATAATGTTCTCTTTTCCTTATTCATTCATGGACGTCAATACACATCAGTAATAATGTTCCGTGTTCCTTATACATGGACTTCAATTTACAATCAACATACTGTTCTGAATTTCTAATTATTTGAATTTCAGTATACAGAACATTATGTATTTTTGAACTTCAATGCACAGTAAAACAAATGTTCTGTGCTTATTATTTGTGGAATTCAGTGTACACGACAACACTATTTTGTGTTCGTTATTCGTGTATTTCAATATACAGGAAAATAATGTTTACATTTTTGTGGAATTCAATATATTATAAGAATTATGTTCTGTGTTCTTAACTTGCGGGTTTAATACACAGTAAGCATAATGGCATGAGTTCATTATTCGTGAATTTCAATTCGTAGTAGGAATAATAATGTCATGTGTTCATTATTCGTGAAATTCAATACGCAGAAAGAATAATAATGGCTTGTGTTTATTATTCGTTGAATTCAATACGCAATATGAATAATGTTCTGTGTTCATTTTTTTTTTGGACTTCAATAGGCAGTAAAAATAACATTTTGTATCCATTATTCGTACACTTCAACAGACAGTAAGGATTATGTCCTGTTTTCAATATTCACGGAATTCAATACACACTAAGCCAATAACATTTCTTTCGTCATCAGCGAACGTCAGTGTATAGTGATAATAGTGTTATCTGTGAATGCTTATTGAAAGACTTCAATATAACGAGATGGTCATATTCGTTATTTATTCTTAAATCCGTAAACTTCCGTATCCAATGACAACCGTTCATTGTCATTTATGTTCCGTGGATTTCTATTTTATTTTTTATTATTCTTGAACTTCATTCTTGCAATAATGTCCTCAGTGTATCTTTATTTGTGGACTTTAGCTTGCATTGGTAATAATATTATCATTTTATCCTTAGAATCATGGATTGCTATTCACAATAAAACCACTTTTCCTAGCGTATCTTTTTTCGTAAACTTCAATTCTTCATTTCTTCGTAGGCGTCAATCTACAATGATAATAACGTTGTGTTTATTCTTATTCGTGGACAAAATACATAAAGGAATGAAATGTTTTTATTTAACGACGCACTCAACACATTTTATTTACGGTTATATGGCGTCAGACATATGGTTTAGGACCACACAGATATTGAAAGAGGAAAACCGCTGTCGCCACTAAATGGGCTACTCTTTTCGATTAGCAGCAAGGGATCTTTTATATGCACCATCCCACAGACAGGATAGTACATAAATCCCACGGCCTTTGATATACCAGTTGTGGAGCACTGGCTAGAACGAGAAACAAGCGAACGCTTTACCACTGGGCTACGTCCCACCCCACTAAATATATAAAGACGAAAGTCTGCAATGAGAATACTATTTTATCTCGAACGTATTCTTATTCGGGGACTAAATATATAAAGACGAAAGTCTGCAATGAGAATACTATTTTATCTCGAACGTATTCTTATTCGGGGACTAAACGTATAAAGACGAAAGTCTGCAATGAGAATACTATTTTATCTCGAACGTATTCTTATTCGAGGACTAAATGTATAAAGACGAAAGTCTGCATGAGAATACTATTTTATCTCGAACGTATTCTTATTCGAGGACTAAATGTATAAAGATGAAAGTCTGCAATGAGAATACTATTTTATCTCGAACGTATTCTTATTCGGGGACTAAACATATAAAGACGAAAGTCTGCAATGAGAATACTATTTTATCTCGAACGTATTCCATTGACAAGATAAACCTATGGCATTTCTGATAAATTATATACATTTTAGTTACAACAAACACAAATATTACTTTTAACGTTACATAGTAAATTACAACGATTCCGAGATCCTATAATATTATGCTGAGAGAAAAAAGTTTAGCAATTTGGTAAATGTGCTTAAATAATTGATAACCTGTGGCTTTCACAGTGAAATTCAGACTGGATTTAATTGACGCATCATTTGTGAGAATAAGTAACATGAACTTTTCAATACATCCACGCAAAAAAAACGAAATCCCCCAAAACAACACAAAAAAACAACAACAACAACCAACATTGCCCCCGCCCGCTACCAATTCCGGTCGGGCTGCTGGTGCTCCCTTGCACATGCGCGGTTAGTCCCCTCTTCTACCCACCCCAACCCTTTTCCTGTTATGGACGGAGGAGCCGGACGAGGCCGGCACCTGCGCCCAGGACAGGCGTGCACTACAACAGCTTTTTCTGAATGTGCACGTTAAACCCTATGACATGACATGACACGACAATACAAAAATTGTCAAAATGAAGTGCTTAACCAGTCACATCAATGAACGTACAGTAGTACCAAATTGCTAAAAAAACAAATTCGTCTTAGTATACTTAGGGATTATTTATTTGCGCTTCCCACAGGCAGGACAGCACAAACCATGGCCTTTGTTGAACCAGTTATGGATCACTGGTCGGTGCAAGTGGTTTACACCTACCCACTGAGCCTTGCGGAGCACTCACTCAGGGTTTGGAGTCGGTATCTGGATTAAAAATCCCATGCCTCGACTACCAGTGTGTAGACCGATGGCCTAACCACGACGCCACCGAGGCCAGTGTCAATTTGCAAAGTCCGGACAGCATTGCTTACGACATTGTTGATAAATTCACATTTCTCACTCGGGGGGGGGGGGGGGGGGGGGGGGTTTTTCGTATGTTTTTTGTGCAGTGGTGGGGGAGTAAAAGTTAACAGGAGGGTCGGGCCATGCTCCTCCGGAAAATACATTAGAACAAATAAAATGTGCCTTGGGGTGGGGGTGGGGGTGGGGAATACGACTATATGTCATAGTTACCAAATGTTGACATCCAATAGCTGATGGTAAATAAATCAATGTGCTCTAGTGGTGTCGATAATCAAAACAACCTTTTGTTCATTAAATAAAAGCTAAAAAAAAAATGAAGAGACAGCTAACTGACACCCCCACCCCCCCGCATACGCACCTGACAATACTATGGGTTTTTTTTCGTTTCGTTAAACTAATTACTTTCAACTTTTGTTTTCTCCTCATGGTAATATGCACTATGTAACATTCGCTGACATTTATCTAGTCCAGATGAGAAAATGTTAGTCTGTAATGACTTCTAATTACGTACACGTTTTAGCAATATCGTGAAAAGAAATCTTTGTCGGTCACTTTCCTAGTCTTATAAGACTGAAGAGTTTCTCACCTGATTATGTGAATTAATTCCCTTTTCGTGTCTCTAGACATTTGTTTTTCAGCGTTACAGCATATATTTAGGACAGCGTTAGTTTCGTAAATACACGCTTGTTAGTTGAAGTGCAGCCTCGGTGTATAGTGCATAGAGTCATGTGTTTTAGTTTCGTATTTTGCATCCCTGGAAAATAAAAAGACAAACAAGAATACAGTACAGAGTTAGAATGTCTGTTAGTTTCGTATTTATCTATATGACAGATAGAACATTTCGCATCCCTGAAAAACAAAGTGAAAAACGAATACAGTACAGAGTTAGAATTTCTGTTAGTTTCGTATTTATCTATATGACATAGAGAGTATTTTATATTCCTGAAAAACAAAGTGAGAAACGAATACCATACAGAGTCAGAATGTCTATTAGTTTCGTATTTATTTATATGGCAGATAGAGTATTTTATATTCCCGAAAAACAAAGCGAGAAACGAATACCATACAGAGTTAGAATGTCTGTTAGTTTCGTAATTATGTATATGGCAGATAGAGATTTTGTATTCCTGAAAAACAAAGTAAGAAACGAATAGAGTACAGAGTTAGAATGTCTGTTAGTTTCGTATTTAAGGCAAATTGATATATACCTCCCCTCCATCCCCCGCCAATCGCTTGCATTTTGCGACGATTATGCATTATAGTTTAAAAGGGCGGGACGTAGCCAGTGGTAAAGCGCTCGCTTGATGCGCGGCCGCTCTAGGATCGATCCCCATCTATTGGGCTATTTCTCGCTCTAGCCAGAAATATCTTCTAGGATAATAACATCCTTATACAAAATCAACAATAAAAAACCCGTAACACCCCAACTTCGACTTTCCAGAAAAATCGCATTTCTTTGTCGGACTATATGTACTTTAAATTAATTTAAAAATAAATAAAAGATCAACCACAAAATTGCATTTTATTTTTTGACCCTCAAGAGACGTTTTTGAAACATTTCCCGTGAAATTGATCTCAGATGGAATTGAACGCTATTTTTAGAAAATCCATACTCCATAAAGAGCCAAAAATGATTGTTTCGTACTTACAACGAAACCAAAACTATCACCACACTCAAAATCGGATTTCTAAAAAAAAAAAAAATAAAAAAAAAAAAAAAAAATAAATAAAAAACCACCAACAAAAACCGGATGCCAATGAAACATACTCGTTAAATAATTTTCTTTAATGCTTTTGATATTAAGTTTAGCAAATTATATTTCTGTAATTCGTTCCGGCTCTGTGTTCCGTTACGCTGTTCCGATTCGCTCTCTGGTCTATTCAATTTTCGATGATTATTGCGGCCGCTCATCGTCTGCCAGGTCGGACATTCACAAACCGATTACCAGCAATTATGACGCGTGATTTACATCCGAAATTGTATTGACAGACGAGTTGCCGTCCATAGAGAGACTTTGTGCAGTGAAAACAATTTTTTTTTTTTTTTTTTTAATATCCGTGTTAAAGCCTTATGACCGCAAATGTTTTGAGCAATAATATCATTAATAATTTTAATAACGTTAATATAATAACAATCATAGACGAGAAACTGATATTTGTTTTCAGGGCAAAATTGTTTTTCAAGGAGACAGAAGAAAGAAATGTTTTATTTAACGACGCACTCAACACATTTTATTTACGGTTATATGGCGTCAGACATGTGGTTAAGGACCACAAAGATTTTGAGAGGAAACCCGCTGTCGCCACTACATGGGCTACTTTTTCCGATTAGCAGCAAGGGATCTTTTATTTGCGCTTTCCACAAGCAGGATAGCACGAACCATGGCCGTTGTTGAACCAGTTATGGATCACTGGTCGGTGTAAGTGGTTTACACTAACCCATTGAGCCTTGCGGAGCACTCACTCTGGGTTTGGAGTCGGTATCTGGATTAAAAATCCCATACCTCGACTGGGATCCGAACCCAGTACCTACCAGCAGCCTGTAGGCCGATGGCCTAACCACGACGCCACCGAGGCCGGTCAAGGAGACAGGTTTTTATGCATAAGCGTATGGGTTGCCCCCCCCGACCCCCCCCCCCCCCCCCCAAACACCTAGTGCTGGAGCAAAACCTCAAGTTTGGGCAAAAATGATACAGATATACAGGCAAAATGTGCTAACCTGAGACCTTTTTACCATGTATTTCCATCATTGTACCCTCAAAATTAGTTGTAATCCATGTAAAAATGCGTATACTATAGATTTGTTTAGTAGTAATGATAATACGAACAAATGTTGTTATCAAGATTCGGGCATTTTCTTTTTAATTCGGGCAAAAACTAGTTTGCTCCCTTCAGAAATGAGAGCCTGTACGCCTAAGTTCTTGTGATATGTTGTGTACTTAAAAAATGTGAAGTTTGTTTTATTTAACGACACCACTAGAGCACATTGATTTGTTTATCTTATCATGGCCTTTGTTGAATCAGTTATAGATCACTGGTCGGTGCAAGTGGTTTTACATCTACCCATTGAGCCTTGCGAAACACTCACTCAGGTTTTGGAGTCGGTATCTGGATTAAAAATCCCATGCGTTAACTGGGAGTAGAACCAAGTACCTACCATCCTGTAGACCGATGGCCTAACCACGACGCCGCTGAGGCCGGTGTTGTTGTGTAGGCCTACTTTAGCAAGCTCGTAGTAACGATGTGTCAGTTGGGGCTGGGGGTGGGGAAACACGCTATATTCGGAGATAGATAAGAGTTCTATTTTGTTCCACAACTAGACTGACATCTGGATGGTTATCATCGCTGTATGCCGTCAGAGATAACAATATTACGAAAGTTAAAGTTTGATTTGTTTAACGACACCACTAGAACACATGGATTTATTAATCATCTGCTATTGGATATCAAACATTCGGTAATTATGACATATAGTTTTAGAAAGGAAACCCGCTACATTGTTCCATTAGTAGCAAGGGATGTTTTCTTGGCACCATCCCACAGACAGGACAGCACATACCACAGCCTTTGATATACCAGTCGTGTTGCACTGGCTGGAACGAGAAATAGCCAAATGGGTCACCGACGCGGATCGATCATAGACCGACCGCGCATCAGGCGAGCTCTTTACCACTGGGTTACGTCCCGCCCCATATTAACCACTAATACACACACTACAGGAAGAAACCCGCCAGCAACTACGTATTTAACCGAAGCACAGTTGAAAAACCAATGCTTGTGTTCTCCAATCTCCCTTCCTGTTTTGTTTGTGGTGTTCAACTTCACAAAGTTGTAACAGATGTTGCGAGTTAAGATTCAATGAATTATAATGCAGTGGTATTTACCTGATTGATCCAGGCCAAAGATGTGAATGAGAACATTGTGAGTCATTTAGAAAATCTAAAAAATTGTTATGTTAGTACTTAGTTGATACACGAGAATGAGAGAAAGAAGAAAAAGAGAGAGAGAGAGAGAGAGAGAGAGAGAGAGAGAGAGAGAGAGAGAGAGAGAGAGAGAGAGAGAGAGAGAGAGAGAGAGAGAGAGAGAGAGAGGTAAGAGAGGGGGAGAGAGACAGATAGAGAAATATAGAGAAAAAATAAGTATCAGCCAAACAGCCGAATTATGGAAAAAGAAGAAAGACAGACGACATACAGCTAAATGGAGAGACAGAGAGAAAGAGAAAGATAGACAGAACGATGAAATATATGGAGAGGAAGAATGAGAATGAGACAAAATGAGATACAGAGAAATACAAAGAAAGATAGAGATTCATAGATAAAGAGAGATAGACGACAGACAACGAAATGTACAGAGAGAGAGACACACACACAAGGAGATAAAGAGAGGGAATGAGTTATGGAGAGAGAGAGAGAGAGAGAGAGAGAGAGAGAGAGAGAGAGAGAGAGAGAGAGAGAGAGAGAGAGAGAGAGAGAGAGAGAGAGAGAGAGAGATGGAGATAAAGATACATTAAGAAAAAACAAGAGAGCAACAACAGATTGAGAGAAAGAATTGTGAAAATTGGATGGGATGGGCACTCATTCAAAAAAGCACCAAGGGATATTTTATATGCACACATACCACGGCCTTTGATGCACCAGGCAAAGGGTAATGATTTGGACGGGGGGAAATATTCATTTGTTTCATTCCTCAAAATATATCCCATTGCCGAGAAATGAAAACATTAGCATATTTATTACTTCATCGCAACGATAGGCAGAGTCGGACAAGTAACCAGTGAAGAATAAATAGGTCAATAAGAATGACAGAACAGATTAGAAGAGCTTGTTATGCAGTCTGTGTAAGTTCGATCCCCGATGGTGGCTCATTAGTCTATTTCTCGTTCCAGCCATTACACCACGACTGGTGTATCAAAGGCCGTGGTATGTGCTATCATGTCTGTGCGATGGTGCATATAAAAGATAACTTGCTACTAATGGAAAAAAATGTAGCGAGTTTCCTCTCTTAGGCTATATGTCAAAATTGTCAAATGTTTGACATCCAGTAGCCGATGATTAATTTTCGTTTCATTTTATTTCAACTTGTTTTCCTGCTTATATCCAATTAAGGTTCAAGCACGCTGTCCTGGGCACACACCTCAGCTATCTGTCCAGTGGCCGCTAGATACTATTTAGAACGAGTTGTTTCAAAATGTATCTAACGAGCGAAAGCGAGTTTGATACGTTTTTTAAACAACGAGTTGTAAGATAAATGGTATCTAACGGACACGAATGTATTATTTTATTTCTTATGTATCCTCAAAAACAAGGTTTTAAGCAAATTTTAACATCTTTTTCGACTAAAAGTTATTTACAGCCATTTCACTTACGCGTCACAGACTAATGATTGCCAGGTTAACCATACGTCACAGTGTAGTCGATTTCGATCGTGCTTGGTTTTTTTTTTTCATTAGATGTATGGCATTGGTGACCTGGTCATCACCTAGGAGCAGTCAATCGTATGTCTAGAAGTTGTTAACACGTACATGTATAAACAAGTATTTGTAATAAAAAATAACGAATGATGTTATCACCAACGGGTGTGTAAGAAATAGAAGTTCAACAATATAAATATTAATGTTTTTGCCTCCACAGTGAACACATGTATACAAACACATAGACACCAAAGAGACAGCAAATTGTAGAAATTTAGTAAATATTTTGGGGGCATAGTGCAGTCTGGACCTGTGTGGGGGTGGAAGGGGGGGGGGTCGAATATGGACCTAGCGGTCCCTTTAATCTACATTTCCCCCTGGACACCTGTATGAATAGTCTAATATAACATTATAAAAGCATTATTGTAGCCTCATCAAAGGGTGTTCTTCTGAATCCTCCGACCGCCCCCGCCAGCCTACGCCCCTGCATTCATTCAGCTCCTAGCATAACAAGCCCACCGCTACACTATTTCTGTTGCAGGGATAGAACCATCATCAAGCAAATTCCATTAAGTAATTTGGCTCAATTTGTACTAACTCAAATTCCATTAAATCTCTGAGACAATTTCTGAGTCTTCAACTCATTCCTCCAAATAGATAACCTGAACAGAAGAAAGGGGGCGGGGAATGTAGACCATGTTCATTTTCCAGTGGAGAATGGATGCATATCAGGCGTGTGTAGGGCGTGTGTGTGTGTGTGGGGGGGGGGGGGGAGGAGGGCTTTGACTTTGGGGAGGGAGGCGAGGGCGTCATCCCCTGATCAAACAAATTAATTATTTGTTTCAATATATTTTATAGGGGAGCATGATTCGACCCCGCGATCAATTTCGTTCGTCCAAATAATAACAAATAACGACAAGCAACAACAACAACGACAACAACAAAACAAAAGATTACGAAACAAGACAACCCAAACAAATGACAAAAAACAACTCCTACCTCCCCAAACACCAACAAAAACAATCACAGGAAACCACAATCATTCGCACGACACACGTTCAACAACAACAAAAAATAAAAAAAAAAAAAAAAAAACACACCCGAAAAAAAACCAAAGAAAAAAGAAAAAAAAACCAAAACAAAACAAACCCAACAAACCCAACAAAAACCAAAATCAAAACCTTAAAAGCGACTACCAGTCAAACAACTACTTCTAAATTATTTCAGTCATATAACTTCTGTTATCTCCGTCCAGCTATTGCTCCACGACTGGTATAACAAAGGCCGTGATATATACTGTCCTGTCCATCGCATGCTGCATAAAAATATTCCTTGCTGATAATCGAAAAGAGTAGACCATTGCAGAGTACGTCGTTAAATAAAATATTCCTTCCTTCCTTCCTTCCTTCCTTCCTTCCTTTTATAACCCTGTAGGTGGGCCCATTGGGCTATTTCTCGATCCAGCCAGTGCACCACGACTGGTACATCAAATGCCGTGGTATGTGCTATCCTGTCATGAAGTGGCGACAGCGTGTTTCCTCTCTCAATATCTGTGTGGTCCTTAACCATATGTCCGACGCCATATAACCGTAATTAAAATGTGTTGAGTGCGTTGTTAAATAAAAAAAAAATCCTTCCTTCCTTTTATAACTTCTGAGCTTAAATTTTGTACACAAAATAAATATGCCGATGATTATTAAATCAATGTGCTCTAGCGGTGTTAAAGAAAACAAACGTATTAAACTAAATAAATATAAACAGGCGCGTGTGCCGGGAGGGGGGTGGGGGTGGGGGATGGATGTAGGTCGGTTTTAAATCCCTCTTGCTCAAGCGAACTTTTTTTTTTTTTTTTTAAATGTGTTTTCCGAGACATCATATCTCAACCCCCCCTCCCACCCCCTCCTACCGCCGCAAACTTCGATCCCAAAAGTTTAGACCCACAGTCTGCATAAACCCCTGCACGTGCGTCTCATAAACTAAATTATCTTTTAAGCATATATCCATACCTGTATGTTCCAAAATTAGAGAAAAAACCCGGACGCCTACTCCTTCTGTGCGTGCTGTCCGTCTGTCTGTTTGTCGCTTGTGTTTCTGTCAGCACTTTCCTGTTTCGCCGACATCAGAATCTTAAACCACAATCTTATTCTTAAACCAGCATTTGCCATTTTGCATTCAACGAAGCGCCGTTGTTGCGTCTTCGGGGAAAATGCCAAAGAAAGCAAACCGCGCGGAGATAAACGAATTGTAACGAAGTCTCCCAGCGGTGTTTCGCAGTAAATTCCACCATTTGATTTAGGCTCCGTCACGTCAGAGCGAGAATTCAATAGCCAATCATAGCTATACTGATGAACTTTGAGACGTGCGGTCGAGAAGGTTGTCACTCGCAATCAATTTTCTTCTTCTTCGTGTAGTTTTTTCTACCCATAGTTGGCGTAGCCTATACTAGCAGTTATTTTGTTTGTATTTTTATATTTTGATAATTTTATTTAAATATTCACAGGAATACAACTCTGAGCAGTATGTCTTGAGACCGCGGTATTGCAGTTTGCACGAAAGAGCAACAAAAACATAAAGACACCACTAGAGCACGTTGATTTATTAAAATGACAGTCCCTAGTTTTTAACCACTGCGGTATATTGTTCACTATTACAGCCATTTTTGATCATGGAAATCGAAATTGTGTCGATTTTATTGTTTAGATTATCTGTTTCCTTACATCCGAAGCGTTTCTGGTGTTTCTTTTTCCAGGAAATGCGTTTTTCATATTTAAAAAACAAACCCGCGTACCTCTGAGAAGTAACTGTCATGGAGGCGAGCTCTAGACTTCTTTTAAAAGGTATTTCTCTGTGTCAAGGTCACAAACTCTTGTTTCACTCTATTGTAACTGTATCTAACTTTATCCAAATTTGTTACAGGTTTGTACATTAAAGGCATACTGTCACGGATTTAAGGATCTTATTTCTCTAAAAATGGATAATAAAAAAAACCAAAAAAACATTTATTGTTGGAAACCAAATTTAGCTATTGCATCACCTTAACTGAACCATGAGGGAGTGAAATCCATGTCATCCCTCTCGGCAATTTTAGTTTTTGAATTATGGACCATTGCCATAATTCAATTATTTTTATAAAATGTCATTAATAAATGGAGTATGGTGGTTGTGAAGATGGTTGAATAAAATACATTTAGGGACAAATCAAATTATTGTTGTTCAGGTAATACTTTTTTTTAGACCATTACATAGGTCAGTGGTCTGTGACAATATGCCTTTAACCAAACTTATTGTCCATTTTATTTCTCGTTCCAGCCAGTGCTCCACATCTGGTTTAACAAAGGCCGTGGTATGTACTATCCTGTTATTGTTGCAACAGATGACTTCTAAATATGAAGGGGCGGGATGTAGCCCTGTGGTAAAGCGCTTGCTTGATGCGCGGTCGGTTTAGGATCGATCCCCGTCGGTGGCCCCATTAGGCTATTTCTCATTCCAGCCAGTGCTCCACGACTGGTGTAACAAAGCCCGTGGTATGTACTATCTTGTCTGTGGGATGGCGCATATAAACGATCCCTTGCTGCTAATCGAAAAGAGTAGCCCATGAAGTGGCGACAGCGGGTTTCTTCTCTCAATATTTCCGTGGTCTTTAACCATATGTCCGACGCCATATAACCGTAAATAAAATGTGTTGAGTACGTCATTAAATAAAACATTTCATTCCTTCCTTAATTATTGTCTATTTTCACGTTTGTGACTTTAAAGCATTAATAATATTATATCAAACGTTAATATAGTAACATTATAAACGAGGTATAATGGTTTTCACGGGGATAGATTCTTATGATATATTGCATTTTTTAACAAGCCTGTAGGGACGATATTTGAAGTGGGGCTAGGGGTTGGGGAACACGCTATATAATTGGGAGATACATGTATATGTTTCTATCAATATAATTAAAATTAGCTCCACTATTACATGTGGATCTAACAGCTGACCTTTCATTCGACCAATCAAAACCTTACTTGCAAAATCATGCTAGTGATTTCAAAAGAATTTGAAAATATTCGGAATTATGCCGAGGGTATACGAAATGATTCGGGTGAATTACGAAGTATGCCTGAAACTAATTTCAATATAAAATTTCATATAAAATTCGTTTTAAGACGAAAAAACCCCACCCCGTGATGGTATAGCCATAGAATCTGTTTATACTAGTATACAATCCAGAGTTTATTATTGCACTTTTCCCACTGGTTTTTAATGTTGAAATAGACCAACAAGTTCACCTATTGCATAAATAGTCTCGTCCGACATTTTTAGAATTTGTATGCTCCCGAATAACGCTAAAAAGGCTAAGTGTAATTGGTCGATATTTAAATTGTTATTTATAGATGAAATGTCACCTGGACATGGGAGTCTACGCAATGCTGTTAGATCTACTGGTAGACCAGTTAGATATTTCTATATAGCGTTAATGACAGTAGCCACGTGGATTTTTAAAATGAACCTTTGCCTGCCTTGGTGAAACATACCCTTAAAAGGACAAACCTTGCTGTCAAGCTCTTTCTACCAGGATATTTGTTGAAACAAACACGTCCACTAAACCTGGCCGGAGCACACGCATTTTAAACAAAAAGTACTGAATATGCATGGGCTGTAAAAAAAAACACAAAAAAAAATGTCTTCAGTGTTAACAAGTTACGCATATTTGCAAAATACATGCTCTCCCCTGTCAACTCCAGTGTGATAATTGCCATTTCAAAGCTGTCTGCCATGAAATAAGCACGGTCATTTCATTTCATTTCAACTTATTTTCGTGCTTGTATCCAATTAAGGTTCAAGCACGCTGTCCTGGGCACACAACTCAGCTATCTGGGCTGTCTGTCCAGGACAGTGGGTTAGTTGTTAGTTGTTAGTGGTTAGTGAGAGGGAAGAGGGTGTAGTGGCCTTACACCTACCCACTGAGTCGTTAAAACTCGTCGTGGGTGGGAGCCGATACCGGGCTGCGAACCCTGTACCTACCAGCCTTATGCCCGATGACTTAACCACGGCATCACCGAGGCTGGTACATCAGACTACTTGCGTGAATATATTTCCGACATGGGCAGATAACTCTGATATGTGGTTCCTTCTCCGTTTCAACGTCACAGACCGGCCTCGGTAGTGCAGTGGTTAAGCCATCGGACTACAGGCTGGTAGGTACAGGTTTCGCAGCCGGGTACCGCCTCCCACCCAGAGCGAGTTCTTAAGGGATCAATGGGTAGGTGTAAGGCCACTACACCCTCTTCTCTCTCACTAACCACTAACTAACCCACTGTCCTGGACAAACAGCCCAGATAGCTGAGGTGTGTGCCCAGGACAGCGTGCTTGAACCGTAATTGGATATAAGCACGAAAATAAGTTGAAATGAATGAATCAACGTCACATACTCTTATTTTTCTTTCTATTGTAATTTATTCAGATGTGTCGGTGGTCCCATTGGGCTATTTCTCGTTCCAACCAGTGCTCCACAACTGGTGTAACAAAGGCCGTGATATGTACTATCCTGTCTGTGGGATGGTGCATATAAAAGATCCCTTGCTGCTAATCGAAAAGAGTAGCCCATAAAATGGTGACAGCGGGTTTCTTCTCTATATATCTGTATGGTCCTTAACCATATGTCTGACGCCATATAACCGTAAATAAAATGTGTTGAGTGCGTCGTTAAATAAAACAATTTTTTTTTTTATCTAGATGTGTTACAGGTTTGTAGAATAACCAAACTTATTGTTCATTTGAACAGGATTAAACTAAAAAAAGAAGTTTGTTTTATTCAACGACACCACTAGAGCACATTGATTTATTAATCATTGGCTACTGGATGTCAAACATTTGATAATTTTGATATATATCCATCCATCCATCCATCCATCCATTCATTCATTCATTAATTCCTTTGCTCGTTCGTTCGTTGATATATTTATTTATTTACTTATTAACTAACTAATTAATTAATTAAAATAAATAAATAAATAAATAAATAAATAATATTTATTTGTTGATTTAATTAATTAATTATTAAATAATTAGTTAATTCACTAATTTATTTAACTAGTATATTTATTTAACTAATTTATTTAGACTTATTTATATGTATTTATCCACCTAACACTTTATGGCCCAGCAAAGGGAGGTAACAATGTGATTTGTTGTAAGTTAGCCATTCCAAAGAACACAGTTTGATACTTGACAACATTAATGACGTTGAAATTTCATTTCAGTCAAGTACTCCAGGTTAATCTACTTGGCGAGACGAAGTAGTTTGAATTACGAACATTATCACAAGTGTAAACTGCTTCCAAATTAATAAAGGGCTATTACAGAATTGATCAAATTGCGATCGGGCACGGAGGGCGAGGGGAAGGGGGAGAGGGGACAGCGGAGGTGGAGGGGATGGTTTTGATGTTATTTTTTTCTATTTATATACCCTCCACTAGAACGGAATACCAGCCTCGGACATAAGGCTGCTAGGTACAGGGTTCGCAGCCCAGTACCGGCTCCCACAAAGAACTCAATGGGTAGGTGTAAGACCACTACACACTTGTCTCTCTCACTAACCACTAACAACTAACCCACTGTGCTGGACAGACAGTCCAGATAGCTGAGGTGTGTGCTCAGGACAGCGTGCTTGAACCTTAATTGGATGTAGGCACGAAAATAATTTAAAATAAAAAATGAAAGAACAGAATGCCATATCTTACAAGGAGTTGCCTTTCTACTGACTGTAATGACAGTTGCTTCCCTTTTCGGAACCCTCGAAGTAAAGTTAAATAAATAAAGTTTGTTTTGGTAACAACACCGCTAGAGCACATTGATTTATTAATCATCGGCTATTGGATGTCAAACATCTGGTAAGTTTGACATATAGTCTTAGAAAGAAAGCCCAATACCTTTTTTTCCATTAGTAGCAAGGCATCTTTTATATGCATTATCCCACAGACAGGATAGCACATACCACGGCCTTTGATATATCAGTCATGGTGCACTGGCTGGGACGACATATTCGAAGTAAACATTAGTAACTCAAAAACTGTAGGTGAAGAACTTGTTTATTCAAGCACGAGCGTAGGGATTTATGCAGGGAGGAGTTGCGGGGTGGGGGTGGGATGGTGGGGGTGGGGGTGGGGTGGGATGTTTTTTGTGGAGGTGGGGTGTGGGTGTGTGATGGGGTGGGGGTCTATAATGTGGCGAGCGAAGTTTTTCGGCGGATCAACTCATTCTACCCTGGAAGATTCCGTTAAAAAGATAAAAAATTCGCTTAGGAATGACATAATTCATTTAATTCAGTTTCTTGTTTCATGCTACGATAGTGTAAACATCCCTACCAAACAACGCCCCTTAAGAAAACGAAAGAAGAAGAAGAAAGTGTGTGTGTGTGTGGGGGGTGGGGGGGGGGGGGGGGGGGGGGGGGGGAGGGAGGAGAAAAAGCAACAGAAGAAATAGAAGAGGAAGAAAAAACGTGTAGAGGAAGTGGGACGAAGGAAAAACAAAAATGATAAGAAGAAGAGGAAAAAAGAAAAAGAAGAAGAAATAGGAGGAAAAGTAAAAGAAGTGGTTGTAGTAGAAGTAGAAGTAGAGGTTGTAGTAGAAGTAGAAGAAGAGGTTGTAGTAGAAGTAGAAGAAGAGGTTGTAGTAGAAGTAGAAGAAGAGGTTGTAGTAGAAGTAGAAGAAGAGGTTGTAGTAGAAGTAGAAGAAGAAGTGTAGTAGAAGTAGAAGAAGAGGTTGTAGTAGAACTAGAAGAAGAGGTTGTAGTAGAAGTAGAAGAAGAGGTTGTAGTAGAACTAGAAGAAGAGGTTGTAGTAGAAGTAGAAGAATAGGTTGTAGTAGAAGTAGAAGAATAGGTTGTAGTAGAACTAGGGTTGTAGTAGAAGTAGA
>NC_054703.1:25399803-25412303 GCF_016097555.1 Gigantopelta aegis | reverse complement strand
TTAGAAATCATTCAAGCGTGACGACAATTCTCTTGGTGTTGACGGAGAGATGAATCTACATCAAGCTGACTACCGTGACACGTGGAGCGTGTAGTATTGTTCCCAAGGGTAGGTTTTACTTCACGGCAAACGCCGGATTCCTTTAATAGAATCGAGAACAGCACAGAAAGTTGTCCTAGAAATGGCATTCGTTTAAAACAGTAATGAGGCATTCCAAGTCTTGTAAACTCGTATGCTAATTTAAAAACATAAACATAGCTAAAAAAAAGTAAAGTTTGTTTTATTTAACGACGCCACTAGAGCACATTGATTTTTTATCTTATCATCGGCTATTGGACGTCAAACATATGGTCATTTTTGACACGGTTTTTAGAGGAAACCCGCTGTCGCCACATATGCTACTCTTTTTACGACAGGCAGCAAGGGATCTTTTATTTGCGCTTCCCACAGGCAGGATAGCACAAACCATGGCCTTTGTTGAACCAGTTATGGATCACTGGTCGGTGCAAGTGGTTTACACCTACCCAATGAGCCTTGCGGAGCACTCACTCAGGGTTTGGAGTCGGTATCTGGATTAAAAATCCCATGCCTCGACTGGGATCCGAACCCAGTACCTACCAGCCTGTAGACCGATGGCCTGCCACGACGCCACCGAGGCCGGTACATAGCTAAAAGGTTTTGCTAACTGTGTGGGGCGGGATTTAGCCCAGTCGGTAGAGCGCTCGCTTTTATTGGATCGAACCCCCCACGATATCCCATTCTCTGTTTGGGATTTCCCTCGCCCCAACCAGGGTCCTTTGACTAGTTTACCAAGTGCCGTGGTATGTGCTGTCCCGTCTTTGGAAGATCCCTCGCTGCTAATGGAAGGATGTAAAGTGTTTCGTTTGAAGAATGCGTATTAAAATTTATCAAATGTTTCATAGCCAATGAAGATTTAATCAATGCGTTTCATGGGACAGGGCGTATCCCAGTGCTCAAACGCTCGCTTGATGCGCGATCGGACTAGGATCGATCTCCGTCGGTGGGTCCACTGGGCTCTTTCTCATTCCAGGCTGCCAGCCAATGCACCACGACTGGTATATCAAATACCGTGGTATGTGTTATCATGTCTGTGGGATGGTGCATTTAAAAGACTTCTTGCTACTAATGGAAAAATGTAGCGGCTTTTCCTTTCAAGGCTATATGTTAGAATTACCAAATACTTGACATCCAATAGCCGATGATTAATACATCAATGTTCTCTAGTGGTGTCGTTAAACAAACACACTTTAAAAATCTGTTTCATTAAACTTTAACAATCGTGTTTGTGTTTCCGTTATCACTTAATATCGAGTGAGCTGTTTCAAGAATGACATTAATTAGTTAAATTGTTTCGCACAGAATTCACTAAAAGGAAATTAAAGAAAAAAAAGAGAACGAAATGCACTCAGCACATTTTATTTACGGTTGTATGGCGTCAGACATATGGTTAAGGACCACACAGATATTGAGAGAGGAAACCCGCTGTCGCCACCTCATGGGCTACTCTTTTCGATTGGCAGCGAGGGATCTTTTATATGCACCATCCCACAGACAGGGTTGTACATACCACGGCCTTTGATATACCAGTCGTGGTGCACATGGCTGGAACGAGAAATAGCCCAATGGGCCCACCGACGAGGATCGATCCCAGACCGACCGCGCATTGAGCGAGCGCTGTACCACAGGGCTATGCCCCGCCCCTGTTCTAGGTTCCAATAGACCAAATCAATTCCTATTGCCGATAATGTTAACGTTTACTAATACAACTAATATAAGCAGCGTTTCAACACACCCAGGAAGTACAGCAATAGAAAGTGTGGCACCTCACATCTAATCTACCTGCAAGAAAAGGGGGGGGGGGGGGGGGGGTCACGTATCATTTAAGAGATTTGTTTTTAATAGCAACCGTCATTTTTGCTGAAAATTGCAGTTCCATTTTTGGGGGTACCCCGCATTAGTTTCAACCTCTGGTATATACTGTATAACAACTGTATAACAAATAAATGTGTATTTATTTATTGTCAGTGGATAATAGTATTTGCACAAATAACCAATGTCACATATTACTACCAATCATACCGACAGCTGCTTTTACTCCGTAAATATTTGGGGGTGCACATAGAACTTTGACACGGAACTCTCTTCTTTGGTACTATGCAACCTCTAAGAATGATGTTAATGAGTTAAGTTGTTTCTCACAGAATTCACTAAAAGGAAATTAAAGGAAAGTAACAGCCATTCTGTTAAGAGACGCCAGAGACCGTTTTTAGTAGGTCAAGTAGTCCCATACCGAAAACGGAATACTGCTGATTCACCATTCATATCATTACAAGCTTTATAATATTGTGTTATAGGTAGGCGTACACCAAATAGTGTCATTCTGTTAAGAGACGCCAGAGACCGTTTTTTAGTAGGTCAAGTAGTCCCATACCGAAAACGGAATACTGCTGATTCACCATTCATATCATTACAATCTTTATAATATTGTGTTTTAGGTAGGCCAATCTAATTAAAATTAGCTCCACTATTACATGTGGATCTAACAGCAGCCCGTTGGAGCTCATGTCCAGTTGACCTTTCATTCGACCAATCAATTTGAAAAGAATTTGGAAACATTCGGGATAATGCCGAGTGTATACGAAATGATTCGGGTGAATTACGAAGTATGCCGGAAACTAATTGCAATATAAAATTTTATATAAAATTCGTTTCAAGACGAAAAAAAACAACCGTGATGGTATAGCCATAAAATCTGTTTATACTAGTATACAATCCAAAGTTTATTACTGCACTTCCCCCCCCCCCCCCCCCCCTGTTTTTTCAATGTTGAAATAGACCATCAAGTTCGCCTATTGCATAAATAGTCTCGCCAGATATTTTAAGAATTTGTATGCTCCCGAATAACGCTATAAAAGGCGAAGTGTAATTGGTCGATATTTAAATTGTTATTTATAGATGAAATGTCACCTGGACATGGGAGTCCACGCAATGCTGTTAGATCTACTGGCTAGACCCAGTAGAGCTAATTGTAATCAGATTGATAGGTAGGCGTACACCAAATAGTATCTGATTGGGTCAAAAGTCGAGGCCACCAGTCCTGCCATTGCATGGTGATAAATGTGACAGTGTTTGTTGTGATAAACTGTTGTTTCATCTGGCCAGTAAATTTCTGTAATTTTGTTTTATTAAATTAAATTTAATATATACTCTTCAAAAAAGTAGGGGATAATAATAATAGTAATAAGAATTTACAATTGCCAAAAGTGTAAGGTATATTAGCTGTCGGGAATGGTTATATGATAATAGTGAAATAATTGGGTAAACATTACAACCGGTAGTTCAGTATTACAGTAGGTTGTATGACCACCAAAGATCTTGAAGGACGATTGGGGTCAGAAATGAAATTTGAAAGTTGACGGGGTTTTTATCAATAAATCGCACATTCAAACAATAAAAATGACTAAAAACAAAACAATAGCAACTGTATGATCAACAGAATGAAAAAATTTGACAGAAATAATGTTCCACAGTGATTAATGGACCTTCCTGGAAATTGTCAAAATCGAGAATGACACCCCACGCACGTGTACGGGGCAACTGCGTGGTGCACGTGCAAACTATGGAATGTGTTTCGGTGTGTTGATAAACAGACCTGAACGTATTTTACTAGGAAAAGAAAGAAATGTTTTATTTAACGACGCACTCAACACATTTTATTTACGGTTATATGGCGTCAGACATATGGTTAAGGACCCCACATATTTTGAGAGGAAACCCGCTGTCGCCACTACATGGGCTACTCTTTCCGATTAGCAGCAAGGGATCTTTTATTTGCGCTTCCCACAGACAGGATAGCACAAACCATGGCCTTTGTTGAACCAGTTATGGATCACTGGTCGGTGCAAGTGATTTACACCTACCCATTGAGCCTTGCGGAGCACTCACTCAGGGTTTGGAGTCGGTATCTGGATTAAAAATCCCATGCCTCGACTGGGATCCGAACCCAGTACCTACCAGCCTGTAGACCGATGGCCTAACCACGACGCCACCCAGGCCGGTTTTGCTAGGATGTCTGTGGTCAAAACGTATATTCAGTTTAATAACATTAATATTTCAGGTTCCACACATAGTAGTATTTATATCCATGGTGTATATATCTATTTATAAGTTGCGTGTATCAGCCCCTGCGCGTGCTGTAACCTCACCGTGGTGCAGGGGTGTAACATTCTCTTTGATAATGGCCAATACAGTACAAATTGACATTTTGAGTAAAAGTCAGTATCTATCTGTAATATTTGTATTTTTTGCACAGTTCTTTACACTGTTTTTATTTAAATCTTTTTTATATTGATGTTGATCATCATTTGTTTGCATTACCATAGTTTGACACCCAATAGCCGATGTATTTTTCGTGCTGGGGTGTCGTTAAACATTCATTCATTCATTAATTCATTCAGTTTTAGCGACCAGGATTGTTTTAAGGATCCGCGGGGCCTGTAGCACAAATAACAGCGGGACTCCATTCCCAGGATATATATTTTGCAATCCCCTCGGGGAGAGGGTGAAAATGATCCGGGGAAATTAAATGTACACATCATCGCGGGGCCCTTTTTCACATACAGGAAAGCACATACCACGACCTTTTAACCAGTTGTGGTGCACTGGTTTAATTTGGTGGTATGCAGCCTCTAAGTTATAACAGTGTTAGCCACACGCTACTGTTGTAGTCTATTGATTTGGCGGTATGCATCTTACAGTTCGTTCGTGAAAACAACATCATCATCATCATCATGGCCATCATCATCGTTGTCGTCGTCATCATCACCATCATCACTACCACCACCATCATTAATATTATTATCATCATCACCACCACCGTCATCATTATCATCATCGTCATTATCATAATCATCATTATTATCATCATCTACAACAGTATAAAAAAATTCCTCATCATCATCATCACCACCACAGTCATCATCATCATCATCACCACCACCGTCATCATCATCATCATCATCAACAACAACAATAATAAAACAAAACCCGCGTCATATAAAATTCATAGCCTTTATTACCATTTTAAATACATAAAATGCCAAAACTAATAACCAAGACGGAACGAAAAATCCAATGAGTTGTAGTGTGTAAATCGCTGGTACAACTCCACGTCCTTTCGTATACTGATGGAACGGCAACACCAGCACTCGCACAAACCCACGTCAACCTGCTTGCTCGCACAAGGCTTGTGGGCGCCAAATCCCCGGAGGAAAACACGACAAAAACAAAACAAAATGGCCGTGAATTTTACATATCTTTAAGTGCGTCGCAATATTATGTCCAGCAATCATTTAAGGTTTCTTCCGAGTGTTTTTTTTTCTTCTGTTTGTGAATAATTTCTAATATTCCGGGACAGCAATAAAATTCGTTTGAACTGCTTTCATTGCATTTAAACAATCAAAAAACTATTAGCTTCTGCCTCAAAAGGAAATGAGTCCTTTCCGCGATTGCATGGTGTGATTTAAAACACGATTACAATCAGAATTCTAGGGTGAGCGCCTTGCAGGGACCGAGTTCTGCAAAGAAGAAAATAAACATTATTAGTATAATGACATTTTATTGCTCTTCGCCTTTTGAATAATTTTAGTAATATTTCTGCCAAATATTTATAGATCCTTGCTTTAAATATCATTTTATGACCATCAGTATGCGATTTCAGACGTCTGCGGAAGCGGAAGCGGAAACTGTTGAAAGGTTTCCAATGCCTGTATTGGCGGGCGATCAGCCCGAGTACTCTATCTTTTGAGAGCTACACTGGCATTTGAACGGTTATACCGGCCTCGGTGGCGTCGTGGTTAAGCCATTGGACATAAGGCTGGTAGTACATTGTTCGCAGCCCGGTAGTGGCTCCCACCAAGAGTGAGTTTTAACGACTCAGTGGGTAGGTGTAAAGCCACTATACCCTCTTTTTCTACCGGCCTCGGTGGCGTCATGGTTAGGCCATCGGTCTACAGGCTGGTAGCTACTGGGTTAGGATCCCAGTCGAGGCATGGGATTTTTAATCCAGATACCGACTCCAAACCCTGAGTGAGAGCTCCGCAAGGCTCAATGGGTAGGTGTAAACCACTTGCACCGACCAGTGATCCATAACTGGTTCAACAAAGGCCATGGTTTGTGCTATCCTGCCTGTGGGAAGGGCAAATGAAAGATCCCTTGCTGCTAATCGGAAAGAGTAGCCCATGAAGTGGCGACAGCGGATTTCCTCTCTCAATATCTGTGTGGTCCTTAACCATATGTCTGACGCCATATAACCGTAAATACAGTGTTGAGAGCGTCGTTAAATAAAACTTGTCTTTCTTTGTTGTCCAATCCTTTTGACATTTTTTCTGATCAATAAAATATCTCAAAACAAGAAGATTATACCTCAACATTTGTCATTGCCGAACCGGGCTAGTTGGTCTGGCGACGGCTGGACAAAAGAGAAGGTTATCGAGTTGTAGAACATCCCACTGGAAACCAGTCGAACAGCAGAGTTCTGGCAGCCGAGGAGGACACGTCTTCGAGCTGCAGAAAAACAACAACATAATAATAAAACATGGTAAATTGAAATTGAAAGGGAGAGAGAGAGAGAGAGAGAGAGAGAGAGAGAGAGAGAGAGAGAGAGAGAGAGAGAGAGAGAGAGAGAGAGAGAGAGAGAGAGAGAGAGAGAGAGAGAGAGAGAGAGGGAGGGAGGGAGAGAGGGAGGGAGGGAGGGAGGGATGGAGAGAGAGAGAGAGAGAGAGAGAGAGAGAGAGAGAGAGAGAGAGAGAGAGAGAGAGAGAGAGAGAGAGAGAGAGAGAGAGAGAGAGAGCATTGTCGTTACTTAAGTTGCCCAATTGGCAGTTGCATGTCGAACATTTTCAGAAGAAACCCGCTTCATTTTCCAACTGGGATCCTGCCGGATATGAAAACATATACCTCTGTCTTTGATTTATCAGTCGTGAAACCCCCCCCCCCCCCCAAAACCCCCCCCCAAAAAAAAACAAAAAAACACCCAAAAATCCAATGTGTCCACCGAAAGGGATCGATCCTGCGACCCATTGTATCTTAGTGAGAGCTCTGCCACTGGTATTCTCCCTGCCGGATCAACTCTTGTAAATCCACCTGCGGTGGCACCGTGCAGGTTACGTACGTACACATTTACAGGAAGATTGGCGCAACCTATGGACACATTTCAGGAAACCGGCCTCGGTGGCGTCGTGGCAGGCCATCGGTCTACAGGCTGGTAGGTACTGGGTTCGGATCCCAGTCGAGGCATGGGATTTTTAATCCAGATACCGACTCCAAACCCTGAGTGAGTGCTCCTCAAGGTTCAATGGGTATGTGTAAACCACTTGCACCGACCAGTGATCCATAACTGGTTCAACAAAGGCCATGGTTAGTGCTATCCTGCCTGTGGGAAGCGCAAATAAAAGATCCCTTGCTGCCTGTCGTAAAAGAGTAGCCTATGTGGCGACAGCGGGTTTCCTCTAAAAAAAAACCAGTGTCAGAATGACCATATGTTTGACGTCCAATAGCCGATGATAAGATAAAAATCAATGTGCTCTAGTGGCGTCGTTAAATAAAACAAACTTCTTCTTCTTCTTCATTTCAGAAAAATTGATGTAACCTACGTACACATTTAAAGGAAGATTGGCGCAACCTATGTACACATTTAAAGGGAGATTGGCGCAACCTATGTACACATTTAAAGGGAGATTGGCGCAACCTATATACACATTTAAAGGGAGATTGGCGCAACCTATGTACACATTTAAAGGGAGATTGGCGCAAGCTATGTACACATTTAAAGGGAGATTGGCGCAACCTATGTACACATTTAAAGGGAGATTGGCGCAACCTATGTACACATTTACAGGAAGATTGGAGCAACCTATGTACACATTTAAAGGAAGATTGGCGCAACGTATGTACACATTTAAAGGGAGATTGACGCAACCTATGTACACATTTAAAGGGAGATTGGTGCAACCTATGTACATAGTTAAAGGGAGATTGGCGCAATCTACGTAGACATTTAAAGGGAGATTGGCGCAACCTATGTACACATTTAAAGGGAGATTTGGCGCATCCTACATTTAAAGGGAGATTGGCGCAACCTATGTACACATTTAAAGGGAGATTGGCGCAACCTATGTACACATTTAAAGGGAGATTGGCGCAACCTATGTACACATTTAAAGGGAGATTGGCGCAACCTATGTACACATTTAAAGAGAGATTGGCGCAACCTATGTACACATTTAAAGGGAGATTGGCGCAACCTATGTACACATTTAAAGGGAGATTGGCGCAACCTATGTACACATTTAAAGGGAGATTGGCGCAACCTATGTACACATTTAAAGACAGATTGGCGCAACCTATGTACACATTTAAAGGGAGATTGGCGCAACCTATGTACACATTTAAAGGGAGATTGGCGCAACCTATGTACACATTTAAAGGGAGATTTGGCGCAATCTACATTTAAAGGGAGATTGGCGCATCCTACATTTAAAGGGAGATTGGCGCAACCTATGTACACATTTAAAGGGAGATTTGGAGCAATCTACATTTAAAGGGAGATTGGCGCATTCTACATTTAAAGGGAGATTGGCGCAACCTATGTACACATTGAAAGGGAAATTGGCGCAACCTATGTACACATTGAAAGGGAGATTTGGCGCAACCTACATTTAAAGGGAGTTTGGCGCAACCTATGTACACATTGAAAGGGAGATTGGCGCAACCTATGTACACATTTAAAGGAAGATTGGCGCAACCTACATTTAAAGGGAGATTGGCGCATCCTACATTTAAAGGGAGATTGGCGCAACCTACATTTAAAGGGAGATTGGCGCAACCTATGTACACATTGAAAGGGAAATTGGCGTAACCTATGTACACATTTAAAGGAAGATTGGCGCAACCTACATTTAAAGGGAAATTGGCGCATCCTACATTTAAAGGGAGATTGGCGCAACCTATGTACACATTTAAAGAGAGATTGGCGCAACCTATGTACACATTTAAAGGGAAATTGGCGCAACCTATGTACACATTTAAAGGGAGATTGGCGCAACCTACATTTAAAGGGAGATTGGCGCAACCTATGGTTACCTGATTTGGATCGAACGCCACAGAAGAACATTCTCCGGTTCATCAGCTCGGTGTCCAGTCCACCGCCGTACAGGAACTCCACGTGGTCACTCCCTGCCGAGTTCTCACACTGCGGGAATCAAATATACACATCAAACCAAACTACCACGGTTTGGTGTCTAACATTCTAACACATCTAGATATTTCTACACATGGTTGGTTGAGAGAGAGAGAGAGAGAGAGAGAGAGAGAGAGAGAGAGAGAGAGAGAGAGAGAGAGAGAGAGAGAGAGAGAGAGAGAGAGAGAGAGATAGTGAGAGAGACAATGAGAGATGGGGGTGAAGAGAGAGAGAGATAGAGAGAGAGAGAGAGAGAGAGAGAGAGAGAGAGAGAGAGAGATGAGGGAGAGAGAGAGAGAGAGAGGGAGGGAGGGAGGGAGGGAGGGAGGGAGGGAGGGAGAAAGAGAGAGAGAGGGAGGGATGAAGAGAGAGAGAGAGAGAGAGAGAGAGAGAGAGAGAGAGAGAGAGAGAGAGAGATTTAATTAAAAATATTATGTTGGGGGGGGGGGGGGGGGGGGCTATTGTCTTCTAAGTTAAAGAGCTTAACATTGCTATTTTTTCTCGCCTATATCAAAAGACAAAGAGTGGTAAAAATGACAACTGATGCAGGAATTTATACAGGGAGGGGTTGGGATCTAGATTATATCGAGCGACATTTGAACATTAAAAAACAATTGATCGCCGAACCCCTTCCCCTGTTCACAAGCCTGTGACACGTATTCGTCATTTTGCAAAAAAAACAACCCAAAAACATTAAAATATCTGGAAGCGCCCGTACCCGAACAGACAGCCCGCTCTCTATTTCGGAGCCACGCCCCTTGATGGACGATCCGACGTCGACGGACAGGAGGAGAACATTTTCCGGGTAGATTATCGACATCGTGCAGTTCCGTTTCTGTCCGTAATTCTTAATCGTCGCCACGGCTTCTTTGTACATCGATATCGTGTTGCAAGCTGATTAATAATAATAATAATAATGATGATGATGATGATGATGATGATGATGATGATGATGTTGTTGATAATGATAATAATAGTAATGATAATATGCTAATGATAATAATGATAATGATAATAATGATGATGATAATAATAATAATGATGATGATGATGATGATGATGATGATGATGATGATAATAATAATCAGGCATCGAAATAAGTCGAGAACGGTCGTTCAGGTTACCGGGAGGTTATTACATGTTAGAAAAGTCGAGAACGGTGTTTCGTTCTGGACAAAAAATTTAACGAACGGTAATTTCGTTTCCGAACGTAAACCAGGCAATGCATTCAGGGCTTCTGCGTTTCATTTTCTCGTCAGGAATTGCATCGATGTTCACGCGTAAGTCACTCCGCGTTTAAGCAGTGTCCACTAGATGCATTTACGTCCGCGTTTTGTTTTCTCGTACGAAATTGCACCGATGTTCGTGCGCTCTTGTGCAATTGAAAGCAATTTTGGCAATCCGCGTTTAAGCAGCGCCCACTAGATACATTTACTTCCGGATTTCGTTTCTCGTACCGATGTTCGCGCGCAACGTTACAATTTCAGAACGACCGTGTAGTATTAACAGGAATTCAAGTCTAACTTTCATATAGTTGTGGTAAATAACCTATAGGTTACCAGACTATATTTTGTGGTAACCTGTAAATGGGTTACCATACACAATGCTTATTTCGATGCCTGATAATACTACTACTACAAATAATAATTATAATATAATGATAATAATAAAACACAAATGATACAATACATTGTTAATGTTATAATCTATGGCGAGAACGACAAAAGTTTGTTTTTGTTTAATACTAGAGCACATTGATGTATATATATATTAATCAGCGTCAATTAGATGGCAAACATTTAATAAGTCTTCCGATCAAATCCGATCAAACTTATGTTCGTGCTTATATCCAATTAAGGTTCAAGCACGCTGTCCTGGGCACACACCTCAGCTATTTGGGCTGTCTGTCCAGGACAGTGAGTTAGTTGTTTGTGGCTAGCGAGAAAGAAAAAAGTGTATAGTGGTCTTACACCTAACCATTGAGTCATTAAATCTCGCTCTGGGTGGGAGCAGGGGGGCAGCCGATAGCAGGCTGCGAACCCTGTACCTACCAGCCTTATGTCCGATGTCTTAACCACGACACCACAATACATAGTAAAATGAAACTTAACAAAGAAAGACAACTCATTGATATTTAGTTAACAGTAAGGGAAATAAGCAATGTCTTACAAAGTAATAAACTGACAGGAGTTGTTTCCCTTGACAATGTTTTCTCCGGCTGTGACGCTATTTTGTTTTACCGAGATAAACACTAAATATATAAGATCAAAAAACTAAATACCCCCCCCCCCCAACAACCCCCGTCCCAAACCGCTCGATCTTGCGCGGATGCAAGGGTAGGATGTTGGAGGTGTACACCCCCCGAAATGCCTGTAAGTTAGTATGTTAATACCTTAAAGGGACATTCCTCAGTTTTCTGCATTGTAAGATGTTTCCGACTAATAAAATATTTCTACGATTAAACTTACATATTAAATATATTTTCGTGTGTAGAATATCAGTGTCTGTATATTCAATGTGTTTCTGGTTGTCTTAATATTTCTAAGAACCCTAAACTGGATTTTGTCTTCAACTATATTTTAGGAAATAAAAGGAAATTTAACCTAGGACGAATATTAGAACGATCAAAAACACATTTAATATACAGCCATTAATATTTTATGCAGAAAAATATATTTGATATGTAATTACAATCGTTAAAAAGTCTCTGTTAGTCGATAGCATCTTAAAACTTGCAGCAAACTCAGGAATGTCCCTTTAACCTAGTACAAATATTAGAACGACCAAAAAGACGTTTAATATACAGCCATTAATATGTTACGCAGAAAAATATATTTGATATGTAATTACAATCGTTAAAAAGTCTCTGTTAGTCGATAACATCTTAAAAATTACAGCAAACTCAGGAATGTCCCTTTAAGTGCCTTTTTAAGACATTGGACCCCATCCATAGGAAAAAAAAGACCCGTATCCGACCCTGTAGATGAAGTGGAATTTGATAGCGTCATACATATGAAACTGCTAGAAACAGTAACATATGATAATACGACCGTACCCAGCATGAGGCAAACAGAGGGGATGTACTGCCCTTACCAAGGGGTAGGACGTAGCCCAGTGGTAAAGAGCTCGCTTGATGAGCGGTCGGTCTGGGATCGATCTCCGCCCGTGGGCCCATTGGGCTATTTCTCGTTCCAGCACCACAGCTAGTTTATCAAAGGCCGTGGTATGTAGTATTCTATTT
>NC_054703.1:25384803-25394803 GCF_016097555.1 Gigantopelta aegis | reverse complement strand
GACATTTCATTGGTTCATTCTCTCAAATGGGCGGAGCATGCAGCACTACGAATTAAGACGGCTTTTTGGTCGTTCTTCATGATTAAGACAGACAAAATAAAATCAGCGATTGGCAGAAATGGCTAAATGCTCAAGGACTACACGGATATAGAGAGAGGAAACCCGCTGTCGCCACTTCATGGGCTACTCTTTTCGAGTAACAGCAAGGGATCTTTTATATGCACCATACCATAGACAACATAGTACATACCATGGCCTTTGTTAAACCAGTTGTGGAGCACTTGTTGGAACGAGAAATAGCCCAATAGGGCCACCGACGGGGATTGATCCTAAACCGACCGCGCATCACGCGAGCACTTTACCACTGGGCTACGTCCCGCTCCTTCATTTTTTCAGAAGTCATCTGTTACCAAAAATTGTTACAACAATAACAAACTAGCAAGGAATTAACAAGTCTCCTGGACCTTGATTAATTCATGTGAGAAAATATTATTGTCTGTTATTAAAGGGACACACTGATATTCTAAACAAGAAAATATATTTAATATGTAAGTTTAATCGTAGAAATATTTTATTAATAGGAAACATTTTACAATGCAGAAAACTCGGGAATGTCCCTTTAACAAATTGCAGCAAACTCAGGAATGTCCCTGTAAAATTCTGTGTTCCAGGTGTATCACATTTTCCCTTCTCATTAGATATGACGTACTTTCCGGAACCACTATAATGTATTTATTAAGAATCCACAGTTCGTGAGTCTGCGTGGGAGTATTGAAGGGTGTGTGCGTGGGTATAAAACCGCATCATATTTTCGGATCGTATGGAGTCATGAGGTTTGGGTCAAAATTCTCAAGCATTGACAATGAATGTTTATCACGATCATCCATGCATGAATGTATCCACCAATACACTCTCTATTTATATCCCAGATTTAGCACGTCCATCATTGTTTCAAGATAATTACGTAGTCTTCCCGGAACCGCCGTGGTAGAATTCATTTGAATACCGGATGTGGGAGGATGAATGCGCACGGGACACAGATGTTTGCAGTCGTCTTGCCAGTTGGAACTCACTGATTCACCCCTGCTGTCACCGAGCTTTCACGAAAACATCCGATTATACACGAGCACGGAAATGACGCCATTTGTTTCAACAACTCTTGACCGCGACTTCCAAGAAAGCAGGTGTTCATGATGTCGTCGGCGTAGGAATACAAAAGGACAATTTCAGCGTTCTCGACAAATGACAGAATTTATTTGCAGCTGCTTCCCCGAGGCACAAGTGCAGTCGAGTCTGTATCATAGCTTTTAGCTTTTTGACGGCGCCAAGGCGGTTTTGTGAATCCGGTCCATACTTTTGTGTTTGTTCCTGGTTTTGTTTTTATATATGTATTCATGGTTGTTTTTTTTGTACTTTGTCGTTGTTAACTGTTCCGGTCCGATTTCCAAGTACCTTATATTTTGTTTGTGTTTTTTTCTTCCTTTTTTTTTTTTCAAAGTCCTCTTGTTCTGCATTTATTTTGCCAAACGAAAAGCACAATCAAGGTAGTGTTTTGACTCGGACAATGAGGTATACAGGAAAGAGAAGAAGACGAAGAAGAAGAAGACGAAGAAAAAGAAGGCCCCTTCTAAATACTCATTTATAAAGCAGGACGTAGCCCAGTTGTAAATCGGGACGTAGCCCAATTGTAAATTAGGACGTAGCCCAGTTGTAAAAACGGGTCATAGCCCAGTTGTAAAACGGGACGTAGCCCAATTGTAAGCCCAATAATTATTGTAAATTAGGACGTAGCCCAGTTGTAAAACGGGTCGTAGCCCAATTGTAAAGCGGGACGTAGCCCAGTTGTAAAGCAGGACGTAGCTCAATACTAATGTGGAATGTATCCCAGTAGTAAAGTGGAATGTATCCCAGTAGTAAAGCGGGACGTAGCCGAGTTGTAAATTGGGATATAGCCCAGTAGTAAAGTGTGGCGTAGCCCAATTGTGAAGCTGGACGTAGCCCACTTTTAAAGCAGGACGTAGCCCAGTAGTAAAGTGGAATGTAGCCCAGTAGTAAAGCGGGACGTAGCCCAGTAGTAAAGTGGAATGTAGCCCAGTAGTAAAGCGGGACGTAGCCTAGTTGCAAATCGCGACGTAGCCCAGTTGTAAAGCGGGACTGATGCGCGGTTAGTCTGGGATCGATCCCTGTCGGTGGACTCATTGGGCTATATCTCTTTCTAGGCAGTGGATCACGACTGGTAATATCAAAGGCTGTGGTATGGGCTATCCTGTCTTTGGGATGGTGCATATAAAATATATTTTGGTACTAATGGGAAAAGAAGAAGAAAGAAAAGAAGAAGAAAAAAGAATGAGAAAAAAGAAGAAAGAAGAAGAAGAAAATGAAGAAGAAAAAAATTAAAAGATGAAGAAGAAAAAGAATAAAGAAGAAGAAAAAGAAGAAGAAGAAAAGGAAGAGAAGAAGAAGAAGAAGAAAGAAGAAGAAGAAGAAAGAAGAGAAGAAGAAGAAGAAGAAAGAAGAGAAAAAAGGAGGAAGATAAGAAGAGTAAGAAGAACAAAATGAAGAAGAAGAAGAAGAAGAAGAAAAAGAAGAGAAGAAGAAGAAGAAAGAAGAGAAAAAAGGAGGAAGATAAGAAGAGTAAGAAGAACAAAATGAAGAAGAAGAAGAAGAAGAAGAAGAAGAAGAAGAAGGACGAAGGCCCTTCTAAATACATACCACAACCTTTGTTACACCAGTTGTGGAACACTGGCTGGAACGAGAAATAGCCCAATGGGCTAAGCGGATTGATACAACAGCTTGTTCTGAATTTGCACGTTAAAACCTATCACCTGACCTGACAGCGTGCTTGATTGAATATAAGCACACAAAAAGAAAAAAAAAGTTTAAAATTAATTAATTTAACAATCCATTCCATGTGTCGGTATTAAAACTAGTTTAGATATTGCGTCTTTAAGAAGTACACACTTACCGCCAACAAACCTCCACTTTCGCAGCCTATATTAAATTCTTCAAATTCGATTTCCACTAAGCTATCGGTATCTCCAATCATGTACAGTCCACACACTGCTGGGTTTCCGTCAGATATGAAATAATATTCACCTGGTGTACTTTCCATGCTTATACATTCTGAAATACGAAATATTATTCACTATAATATATGAAATATGAAATATTGTTCACCAAAATATGTGAAATGTGAAGTATGAAATATTGTTCACTAAAATATGTGAAATGTGAAATATTATTGACTAAAATATGTGAAATATGAAGTATTATTGACTAAAATATGTGAAATATGAAATATTATTGACTAAAATATGCGAAATATGAAATATTATTGACTAAAATATGTGAAATATGAAATATTATTGACTAAAATATGTAAAATATGAAATATAACTAAAATACGTGAAATATGAAATATTACTCACTAAAATACGTGAAATATAAAATATGAAATATTACTCCTTAATATGTGAAATATGAAATATAGTTCACTGTTATATCTTAAAATATGAACACGTTATGCAGATATGACGGAATCAACGAAATAACATTTTTAATATGAAATAATATTTAATAAAATATTTGAACCATGAAAATATTCACTAGAATATTCGAAAAATTAAATAATATAATACAATATTTGAAACACAGGGTCGTAGTTACATTTTTTTTTTTCTTAGGGGTGGGGGGGGTGGGGTGGCAACTGAGTAGTTAATAGTCTAAAACTCCTCAAACGGTTAAGAAGAAAATTTTCTTTAAGTTTCTATAAATTTTTCCGGATTTTTTTCGGGGGAAGGGCAAATGCCCACCTTGCCACCCCCTAGCTACGGCCCTGAAATATGACATGAAACAGAAATATATATATATATATATATATATATATATATATCTTAAATATTACTGACTAAAATATTTGAAACATAAAGTAATATTCACTTGAGTATTCAAATGTGAAACAATATTCACTAAAATATATAAAATATGAAATAATGTTTATTAAAATATCCAAATTGTTCTCCAGAATATTATTATATTCGAAAGTTTAATCATTTGATGTATTATTTTACACACAAATACGACAATTCTTTTTTTTTTTTATTTTTTTTTTTATTTAACGACGCCGCTAGAGCACATTGATTTTTTATCTTATCATCGGCTATTGGACGTCAAACATATGGTCATTCTGACACTGTTTTTAGAGGAAACCCGCTGTCGCCACATAGGCTACTCTTTTTACGACAGGCAGCAAGGGATCTTTTATTTGCGCTTCCCACAGGCAGGATAGCACAAACCATGGCCTTTGTTGAACCAGTTATGGATCACTGGTCGGTGCAAGTGGTTTACACCTACCCATTGAGCCTTGCGGAGCACTCACTCAGGGTTTGGAGTCGGTATCTCGATTAAAAATCCCATGCCTCGACTGGGATCCGAACCCAGTACCTACCAGCCTGTAGACCGATGGCCTGCCACGACACCACCGAGGCCGGTACAAATACGACAAAGATATTGATATAACACGCATCTGTTTGTTATCTCGAAATATGAAGGGATATTCATGGATATATCAAGAAATATTGTTATTTTGTCATCGTTTTAGTTGAAGTGACGGACCTGACAGCTGTGGTGGCAGTCCTCATGACTGGTGCCACCGGTGAGGCAGGATATGCTCACATTTCGCGAACACCTGATATCATCACTGTTATGAATGGCAGTGATTCATGAGTGCAAGTCATCACAACCGTACTTATTGCAATGAGCTCTGTCTTGTGCTGGTTCTAATTTAGTAAACTAGTCTTGGAATGGCAGTCCTCTTTTTGTTTTATTTAACAACGCCACTAGAACACATTGATTTTTTAAAATCTTATCATCGGCTATTGGACGTCAAACATATGGTCACTGGCCTCGGTGGCGTCGTGGTTAGGCCATCGGTCTACAGGCTGATAGGTACTGGGTTCGGATCCCAGTCGAGGCATGGAATTTTTAATCCAGATACCGACTCCAAACCCTGAGTGAGTGTTCCGCAAGGCTCAATGGGTAGGTGTAAACCACTTGCATCGACCAGTGATCCATAACTGGTTCAACAAAGGCCATGGTTTGTGCTATCCTGCCTGTGGGATAAAATAAAAGATCCTTTGCTGCCTGTCGTAAAAGAATGAATGAATGAATGAATGTTTAACGACACCCGAAAAATACATCGGCTATTGGGTGTCAAACTATGGTAAGTGTCGTAAACGAGTAGCCTACGTGTAGCCTAGAGGGATTCCTCTAAAAACAGTGTCAGCCGATGATAAGATAAAAAATCAATGTGCTATAGTGGTTTCGTTAAATAAAACAAACTTTACTTTGTTTAAATTTAGTAAACTAGACTTGAAATGGCAGTCCTCTTTTTCGCAATGCACGAATGATGAAATCTCAAGTAAAGAATCTCACAAGGAGTGGCTGTCCTCCTATATACGAGGCACTAGATAGAGATTCATGGAATCATTCACTATGTGTGCAAAACGACCATTCGACTCTGTATTGTACAGAGATACGGCCCTGATCATGTATTACTGTTTTGTCCTTTATATTTATATTTACTTTCGAAGCTAATGTTTCATGAAGTATGATATAATATTCATAGTTCAGTTCAACTTTATTTTCGTGCCTATATCTAATTACTGTTCAAACACGCTGTCCTGGGCACACACACACCTGAACTATCTGGGCTGTCTGTCCAGGACAGTGGGTTAGTTGTTAGATGTTAGAGGTTAATGAGAGAAAAGACAATGTAGTGGTCTTACACCTACCTATTGAGTCGTTAAAACTCGCTCTGGGTGGGAACCGGTACCGAGCTGCGAACCCTGTACCTACCAGTCTTATGTCCGATGGCTTAACCATGTCACCACCGAGGCCGGTTTAATATTCATAAATATATCCGAAAATTCCGATTCATTTTAGTTTGGAACTGACAAATAATTTTCCAGTCATTAACAGTGTTTTGTAGTGCCATTCTCGATGTCTCCTTGTGTAACATTTTCAAAGCATCTAGTTTTATTTTAAAGGCGCTGACCCTAGTTTCAACTCGTTAAAATGGACACTAAATTTAGTTAATCTACAAACCTGTAACACACTTGGATAAATTTACAACAGAGTGAAACAAAAGTCTATGACGATAAAACCGGAAAAATATCCTTTCCAAATAGAACAGAACTCGAATGAATAACCGCTACTTCCCAGGCGCACGTGCGTTTTTAAAAATACAAAAAAAAAAAACATTTTGCGATATTAGAAACACCATGATGACCAGAAACACTTCGGTTGTATGGAAATAGATAATCTAAACAATAAAATATAAGTAATGTTTGATTCCAGTGACCATAAACGGCTCTAATAGTGACAAATATGCTGTAGTGTTTAAAAACTAGGGTGTGTCCCTTTAATAGAAACACCACCCACGGTAGTTATTAACCGAGATAGCCTGCATTTTGTAGTCTTTGCAATATTTTGTTGACAATTGTAGCCATAAATAATTATCAAAGGACCAGATATTTACATTTACTTGCTTATAATTATGAGTATCTGTATCTTTAGGGCATCCAACCTGGTAGTTCCAGCAGCTGTCTATGGGTGTTTTTTCTTCTAACCGTCAAGGACAATTTGCAGTAATTAGGTCAGCGTGAATCTCAAATGTATTTATCAATATAATCTTTTAAATCTGAAACTTTTTTGTGTAGGTTTTAATACCCAGATGTATTGCAAGAACAATGCATTATTTATTTTCGTGGGTTTAATTTTCGTAGTTTTTTTTGCTAATATACACTTTCCTATAGTACTTAAAGGGACATTCCTGAGTTTGCTGCAATGTTTAAGATGTTATCGACTAACAGAGACATTTTAACGATTGTAATTACATATCAAATATATTTTTCTGCATAACGTATTAGTGGCTGTATATTAAACATGTGTCTGATCGTTCTAATATTTGTACTGGGTTAAATTTCGTTTTATTTCCGAATATATTATTTTTTCGTACGTACGAAATTATTTGAAAACGAAATCCAGTTTGGGCTTCTTACAAATATTGAGATGACAAGAAACACATTGAATATACAGACACTGATATTCTAAACAAAACAATATATTTAATATGTAAGTTTAATCATAGAGATATTTTATTAGTCGGAAACATTTTACAATGCAGCAAACTCGGGAATGTCCCTTTAAGAGAAACATCTTACAATGCAGCAAACTCAGGAATGTCCCTTTAAATCCGTGGATGAAAAACATGGTATAAAAAAATCGCATCATATGTATTACATTTTCGTTGCGTTCTTAAATTCGTGGATTGCACTCATCTACGAATTGCAAGGAAATTAAAGTGATTTGGTCCCTTTAAATTTCGATTTGTTTGTTTTGCACATACTAGGTTTTGAACATACTAGGTTTTGCACATACTAGGTTTTGCACATACTAGGTTTTGAACATAATACCAAACAACTTCATTCACATTTTATGAATATATTATCAATACTTTTGTTCACATTCACTGAGCTATGAACATAATAACAAACAATTATGTTCACACTGAGTTATGAACAGAATACTAAACAGTGCTGTTCATATCTACTTAGCTATGAGCAAAATACCAAACACTGCTGTTCATATCTACTTGGATATGAATAAAATACGAAACAATGCTGTTCATATCTACTTAGCTATGGGCAGAATACCAAACAATGTTGTTCATATCTACTTAGCTATGAACAAAATACGAAACAATGCTGTTCATATCTACTTAGCTATGAGCAGAATACCAAACACTGCTGTTCATATCTGCTTGATTATGAACATAATACCAAACAATGCTGTTCATATCCACTTAGCTATGAGCAGAATACCAAACATCCAACTTACCTAATTTACCATCGGGGCTTTTTTGTGATTGTCTTTTAAGAATGTCTGAACGCTGAAAAAGAAAGTAAAGATTTTAAACAATATATAAAGCTTAATCTAAGACAACAATAATTGATTAATAATATACTTTGTACGAAGAGGAAGAACAACTAAAGAATTTCAAAATATAGTAGTCCCGGACAACCGAAAATTGATTTACCTTAACCTGTTTAATAAATGTTTAATAGATATAATATATCCCCCCTCCCCCCTCTCTCCCCCTCTCTCTCTCTCTCTCTCTCTCTCTCTCTCTCTCTCTCTCTCTCTCTCTCTCTCTCTCTGTCTGTCTCTCTCTCTCTCTGTCTCTCTCTCGCTCTCTCTATCCATCTCCGTTCCCCTCTGTCTCTCTCGATATGTATCTGTCTCCTCTCTCTCTCTCTCCAGCGAAACCAATCAAATTAAAGTTTGAGGAAAAGTGTAATTAACTGAGTGCCTGTTATCGCTCATCATTTTGAAATCGTGCATTCTGTACTTTGTCTTTCTCTCGCTCTCTCTCTCTCCCCTCTCTCTCTCCCCTCTCTCTCTCTTTCACGCACACAACATACACACAACACACCACAAAAAAAACAAACACACCCACCAGAAAAAGAAAAAAACAACAACACAAAACCAAACATATCAACCCTGTTTGATAATTGCACTTCTGGGCACACACAGAAAAACGTTGACAGCAAAGCATGTCAGTTCATAACATAAGCCATTATAAACAGATGGCAGTTCCGGACTATCGGGCATTGAATTTATCCAACCCTGTTTAAAAACTGCACCTCAGGGCTGTGGGACTCTCTGACAGAAATACATATCAATTCATTCATAACCGATTAATATATTAAATAGAAGATGGGTCTTCCGGACTACCGGACGTAGTATTTATCCAACCCTGTAGGCACTCTGAGCTCGGAAAAAAAAAAAAGTATGACTGGAAAACTGTTCCAGAATAGAAAATGAGTGTATGCATTAAAGGGACATTCCCGAGTTTGCTGCATTGTAAGATGTTTCCGAAAAATTAAATATTCCTACAATTAAACTTGCATATGAAATATATTTTCTTGTTTAGAATATCAGTGTCTGTACATTCAATGTGTTTCTGGTCGTCTCAATATTTGTAAGAAGCCCAAACTGGATTCTGTATTCAAATAATTTCGTACGTACGAACATTTTTATTTTAGAAAATAAAATGAAATTAAACCTAGTACATATATTAGAACGATCAGAATCACGTTTAATATACAGCCACTAATATTTTATGCAGACAAATATATTTGATATGTAATTACAATCGTTAAAATGTCTCTGTTAGTCGATAAATCTTAAACATTGCAGCAAACTCAGGAATGTCCCTTTAAGGAGATCGCCATGCTGTTAAAGGGACATTCCTGAGTTTTCTGCATTGTAAGATGTTTCCGACTAATAAAATATTTCTACGATTAAACTTACATATTAAATATATTTTCTTGTTTCAGAATATCAGTTTCTGTATATTCAATGTGTTTCTGATCGTCTTAATATTTGTAAGAAGCCCAAACTAGATTTTGTCTTCAAATAATTTCGTACGTACGAAAATATATTTTTTAGGAAATAAAATGACAGTTAACCTAATACAAATGTTAGAACGATCAGAAACACGTTTAATATACAGCCACTAATATTCTAAACAAGAAAATATATTAAATATGTAAGTTTAATCGTAGAACTATTTTATTAGTCGGAAAGATCTTAAAACATTGCAGCAAACTCAGGAATGTCCCTTTAACCCTCGTAATCATATTATCTTGATCGCAGCTGGATTTCAAATGATATTCCGCGCCGCCCGTTCAGTAATTATTATCTCGCTATGGACAATTTTGAGATTTTTGTAAAATTATTCTCTGACAGAAGGGAATTAAAGGTTTAAGACACACAATTTTCTCCGGTAATTAAGGATTGACTGATACTTTTGAAAATATTTATACACAGGAAAGGGGGAAAAAACTTGTCTGGACGTAAAAAGTAAAAAAAAAAAGAAAAAAAAAAAAAAAAAGGATTTTTGTATTAAGTTAGAAAGTAATTAAGTTATCGCTTG
>NC_054703.1:25334803-25379803 GCF_016097555.1 Gigantopelta aegis | reverse complement strand
ATGGTATTTATCGATATAAAACCTGCTTTTTCACTCCATTTGATAAAAACGTGATCTAAGTGTGTTACAGGTTTGTAGATTAACCAAATTATAATTTATTTTCGCTGGATGGAACTAGGGTGTGCGGCTTTAACATCAACATTGAACTTCTGGACAGTTTTGTTTCGTGTCCGCTCATGAATCACTGTGAAACTACCGGCCTCGGTGGCGTCGTGGTTAGGTCATCGGTCTACAGGCTGGTAGGTACTGGGTTCGGATCCCAGTCGAGGCATGGGATTTTTAATCCAGATACCGACCCCAAACCCTGAGTGAGTGCTCCGCAAGGCTCAATGGGTAGGTGTAAACCACTTGCACCGACCAGTGATCCATAACTGGTTCAACAAAGGCCATGGTTTGTGCTATCCTGCCTGTGGGAAGCGAAAATAAAAGATCCCTTGCTGCTAATCGGAAAGAGTAGCCCATGTAGTGGCGACAGCGGGTTTCCTCTCAAAATCTGTGTGGTCCGTAACCATACGTCTGACGCCATATAACTGTAAATAAAATGTGTTGAGTGCGTCGTTAAATAAAACATTTCTTTCTTTCTTTCACTGTGAAACTAGCAATGATACCAGGTGTTTGCGAAAGTTCAGCTTATTCCAGACACGGCGGAACAAGGGGGTGGGGTTGGCTCTAGCCCCGCATAGATGAGGAAATAAAAAGGGACATTCCTGAGTTTGCTGCATTGTAAGATGTTTCTCTTAAAGGGTCATTCCTGAGTTTGCTGCATTGTAAGATGTTTCTCTTAAAGGGTCATTCCTGAGTTTGCTGCATTGTAAGATGTTTCTCTTAAAGGGTAATTCCTGAGTTTGCTGCATTGTAAGACGTTTCTCTTAAAGGGTCATTCCTGAGTTTGCTGCATTGTAAGATGTTTCCGACTAATAAAATATTTCTACGATTAAACTTATATATTAAACATATTTTCTTGTTTTGAATATCAGTGTCTGTATATTCAACGTGTTTCTTGTCATCTCAATATTTGTAAGAAGCCCAAACTGGATTTTGTCTTCAAATAATTTCGTACGTTCGAAAAAATAATTTTAACCTAGTACAAATATTAGAACGATCAGAAACACGTTTACATATACAGCCACTAATATTTTATGCAGAAAAATACATTTGATATGTAATTACAATCGTTAAAAAGTCTCTGTTAGTCGATAACATCTTAAAAATTGCAGCGAACTCAGGAATGTCCCTTTAAGACAATCTGTGCCTGTCTGTCTGTCTGTCTGTCTGTCTGTCTGCCTATCTTGTAAATGTGATACTGCACAAATGTCATACAGTGTTTTAAGACAATCTCTGCCTGTCTGTCTGTTTGACTATCCACCCACCCACCCATCCATCCATCCATCCGTCCGTCCCTGCGTCCATCCAATTCATCCATCCTTCCACAACGCACTCACCCACCCACCCACCCACATATCTATATATCTGTCTGTCTGTCTGTCTGTCTGTCTGCCTGCCTGCCTGCCTGCCTGCCTGCCTGCCTGCCTGCCTGCCTGCCTGCCTGCCTGCCTGCCTGTCTGTCTGTCTGTCTGTCTGTCTATCTCTCTATCTATCCATCTACCTACCTACCAGGCCGTTCGTCGGTCCGTCGGTCCGTCCGTCCGTCCGTCATATATCCACCCAGTCATCCCTATATCCATCCATCCATCTACCCGCCCAAATCCAACCAACGTACCAACCCACCCACCAAAACCCACCCACCCACCCATCCATCCATCAATCGGTCCGTCCGTCCATCCAAAAACCACCAAACCTTCCGTCCGTCCGTCATCCAAAAATCACCAAAACCACCCACCCACCTACATATCTATCTATCTATCTAATCCATCTTCCTACCTACCTACTTATCTACCTACTTACCTACCTGTCCGTCCGTCCATCCAGTTATCCACCCACCCATCCATCCATCCATCATTCATCCACCCACCCACCCAATCCAACCCACCCACCAAATAAAACCCACCCACCCTAAACCCAAATTCCATCCATTCATCCATCCATCCATCGATCCATCGATCCATCCATCCACCCACCCACTAACTAAACCCACCACCCTAAACTCAAATTCCATCCATCCATCCATCCATCCACCCACCCACCCTAAACTCAAATTCCATCCATCCATGCATCATTCATCCATCCACCCACCCACCAAAATCCAACTCGCCCACCAAATAAAACCCACCCACCCTTAACCAAAATTCCATCCATCCATCCATCCATCTATCTATCTTTGTTTGTTTTATTCTTTTCTACAAATGATCAACTTTCTAAATGATATGGTTTCGTCGTGACTGACATCACACCCGTTATTAACCATCCATCCATCCATCCATCCATCCATCCATCCATCCATCCATCCATCCATCCATCCATCCATCCATCCATCCATCCATCCATCCATCCATCCATCCATCCACCAACCCCTAACTAAAACCCACCCACCCACAACTCAAATTCCATCCATCCATCATTCATTCATTCATTTCAACTTATTTTCGTGCTTATATCCAATTAAGGTTCAAGCACGCTGTCCTGGGCACACACCTCAGCTATCTGGGCTGTCTGTCCAGGACAGTAGGTTAATTGTTAGTTGGTTAGTAGTTAGTGAGAGAGAAGAGGGTGTAGTGGCCTTACACCTACCCATTGAGCCCTTAAGAACTCGCTCTGGGTTGGAGCCGGTACCGGGCTGCGAACCTGTACCTACCAGCCTGTAGTCCGATGGCTTAACCACTACGCCACCGAGGCCGGTATCCATCCATCTATCTGTCTATCTTCCTTTCTTTATTTTATTCTTTTTTTACGAATGATCAACTTTCTAAATGCTATGGTTTCGTCGTGACCAACAACATCAGACCCGTTATTAACCACACGAAAACCAGATTAATTATTTGTTTAAATACCAAACCATGATCCACTCACTACAACACCGACAGAACACGACCACCTATTAGCAAAAGGTCAGATCGAAATTAGGAGTTGAACGCAAACACATTATTCATTTCAGGATGGTCTCAATCCACACTAGATTTCACACTAGATTTATTATTAAAATATTTGATCACAGGCTTTTTGTTTTTAACAGAAAGGTAATTTGATGATATATTCTATACGGAATAAAAAGCTGTGGGATGAATTCGATTCTGTTTGTCCTGACATTTGCTATTTAGTCCCTTTTGTGTGGGGAAAGAATGAAAATAATTATTATGAATTCCCACGTGAAATATGAACGTCGTGTTGTCTTGCAACCTTGAACGTTTAGTTGCACGTGAATGAGATAGGGCTTCGTAACCAGTGCTCTACGACTGGCACAATACAGTTTATTTGATTTGTGGCAACAATGCCTTGTATATCTTTAATATCTAAGTAATTAGAACAGATCATTAACATTTGTTTTCTTCGCGTGTCACGCCGATATTTGGTTACCATTAGATAGTATGATCAATGTAGGTCACCCAGAAAGTATTTATTTCTGACAAAAAGTTAAATAGGTTTTTTTAACGACACCACTAGATCACAACGATTTTTTTAATCATCGGCTATTGGAAATCAAACATTTGGTAATTTTGACAAATAGTCTTAGATAAAAAAAACCCGTTATTTTGTTCGATTAGTAGCCAGGGATCTTTTGTATGCATCATCACACAGACAGGATAGCACATACCACGGCCTTTGGTATACAAGTCGCGGTGCACTGGCTAGAACGAGATCAAATAGATCAATGGGCCCATCAACGGGGGTCGATCCCAGACCGACTGCACTGCAGGCGAACGCTTTACCAATGGGACACAAAAAAGAAGTTTGTTTTCTTTAACGCCACCACTGGAGAACACTGATTTTTTTAATCATCGGCTATTGGAAATCAAACATTTGGTAATTTTGACAAATAGTCTTAGAGAGGAAACCAACTACCTTGTTCGATTACTAAGCCAGGGATCTTTTGTATGCATCATCACACAGACAAGGATAGCACATAGCACGGCCTTTGGTATACAAACGACCTTTGGTATACAAACGACCTTTGGTATACAAACGACCTTTGGTATACAAACGACCTTTGGTATACAAACGACCTTTGGTATACAAACGACCTTTGGTATACAAACGACCTTTGGTATACAAACGACCTTTGGTATACAAACGACCTTTGGTATACAAACGACCTTTGGTATACAAACGACCTTTGGTATACAAGTCGTGGTGCACTAGCTGGAATGAGAAATAGCCCAATGGGCCCACCGACGGGGATCGATGTCAAACCGACCGCGTATCAAGCGAGCGCTCTACCACTGGGCTACATACCGCCCCAGGGAACATGATAAAGTTAGACGCAAAATTTCAGCTCAATATATCACAGACGGACGGACGGACAGACGGACATACCGACACTAGCATTGAGCCATCGCCGCGCCACGTCATCTGGCGGTCCCCGTTTTATGTATACTTATGTTCGCCCTTACGCCCAATAAACACGCTGTCCTGGGCACATACACACACACACACACACACACACACACACACACACACACACACACACACACACCTCATCTATCTGGGCTGTCCGCCAAAGGCCAGTGGACTAATGGTTTAGTGGTCTTACTCCTATCAGTTGTCCAGCCAGTGCACCACGACTGGTACATCAAAGGCCGTGGTATGTGCTATCCTGTCTATGGGATGGTGCATATAAAAGATCCCTTGCTGCTAATCGAAAAGAGTAGCCCATAAAGTGGCGACAGCGGGTTTCCTCTCTCAATATCTGTGTGGTCCTTAACCATATGTCCGACGCCATGTAACCGTAAATAAAATGTGTTGAGTGCGTCGTTAAATAAAACATTTCTTTCCTTCCTTCCTACCAGTTGGGTCAGGCCTGAGTGGGAGCCGTTACCTGGATGCGAACCCAGTACCTACCAGTCTTACGTTCGATGACTTTAACCACTATACCACCGAGTCCGATGTTTGTTTGTTTATACGTATTTTCGTGCCTATATATTACTAAGGTTCAAGTACGCTGTCCTGGACATATATCTCAGATATCTGGGCTGTCTGCCCAGGACCGTGGATTAGTTGTTTTTTCTCGTTCGAGCCAGTGCACCAGGACTGGTATATCAAAGACCGTGGTATGTGCTATCCTGTCTGTTGGATGGTGCATATATTCGATCCCTTGCTACTAAAATGTAGCGAGTTTCCCCTCTAAGACTATATGTCAAAATTATCAAAATGTTTGACATCCAATAACCAATGATTAATAAATCAATGTGCTCTAGTGGTGTCGTTAAACAAAACAAACTCCTAGTAGTTAGTTGTTAGTGGTTAGAGAGAGAGAGAGAGAGAGAGAGAGAGAGAGAGAGAGAGAGAGAGAGAGAGAGAGAGAGAGAGAGAGAGAGAGAGAGAGAGGAGAAGGTGTAGTGGTCATGCACCTAGCCCTCAAGAACTCGCTCTGGGTAGGAGCCAGTACCAGGCAGCGAACTCAGTACAGGGCCGTACCCTCCGGGGGGGCAGGGGGGGCAGCTGCCCCCCTGAGAATTTTGTCCTTTATTTTTTTATTTTATATATCTCCAGTAATAGCATAGAAATGTTTAATCTTTATAGTATGTTAAAAATTATTTATAAAATTTAGTGCCCCCCCATGGATTTTGGTCAGGGTACGGCCCTGCAGTATCTAACAGTCTTATGTCCGATGGCTTAACGACGACACCACCGAGGCCGGAATAGACTCAACGGAACTCTGAAAACCAGCCCCACCAACTGGAAGTCGTGGTAGCACGCCATTTTGATTATTGCTTTGTAACCCGCTCCCCTTGATTACCGCTAAACGCTCACCCCGAATCACACTTGCATTAACCTGTCAATCATGAGGTCAACCAATCACGTCTTTTCTTACAACTGGCACGATATCAAATGCTGTCCGCTGGTAAAACAGGGAGTTAGTTGCCGACAAAAATATACAGTATTTACGGTTATATGGCGTCAGACATATGGTTCAGGACCACACATATTTTGAGAGGAAACCCGCTGTCGCCACTACATGGGCTACTCTTCCGATTGGCAGCAAGGGATCTTTTATTTGCGCTTCCCACAGGCAGGATAGCACAAACCATGGCTTTAGTTGAACCAGTTATGGATCACTGGTCGGTGCAAGTGGTTTACACCTACCCATTGAGCCTTGCGGAGCACTCACTCAGGGTTTGGAGTCGGTATCTGGATTGAAAATCCCATGCCTTGACTGGGATCCGAACCCAGTACCTACCAGCCTGTAGACCGATGACCTGCCACGACGCCACCGAGGCCGGTAGAGAAAGAGAGAGATATAGAGATAGAGGGTGAGAGAGAGAGAGGGTGAGAGAGAGATAGAAGAGAGAGAGATAGAGAGAGATAGAGAGAGAGAGAGAGAGAGGAGAGAGAGACGCGAGCGAGCGAGAGAGAGAGAGAGCAGGAGGAGAGAGAGAGGGAGAGGGAGTGGTTAGGGAGGGATTAGGGGAGAAGATAGTGAGGATGTATGAGAGAGCAGAAGAGCAGAGAGAGAAGAGAGATAGAGTCGAGAGAGGAGAGAGAGATAGGCGAGATGTCGGTAGTGCAGGAGATTCGAGAGATGAGAGTCTCTCGTCGATATGTTCGTCGATCGTATGAGAGAGCTATCCGATGGTATACCATAAACGTATGTATATGAGAGTAGGCAGCATTTCGAGAGCTATATCCTCCTGGATATTGCAGAAAACTACGTTAATAGATCGGCAACGGAAGCTCATTGTAGCAGACCAGTGAAAATGTTGTACTGGAAAAGAGTCGCAGACGACCTACACAGATCCGTCACAGACCTTTATTGACTGTTCCAATAAACGTTTGGTCTGCGTGCGTCAATCTGCGTTGGTCTACGATGAGGTACAGACTGCATGGAAACTAGGCTTAGTTTTAACGGAGAGGTTTTGTGTTTATTTCCAAACAATGCTCAAGGGCACTGTCATGGGTACACATCTAAGCTATCTGGACTATCTGTTCAGGGCCCTATTTTATGAAGCGATCTTAGCGGTAAAATCACCTAAAGTGTATAAGGTAGTTGGACGCCTTAAGGTGATTTTTAGCGCTAAGATCGCTTCGTAAAACGATAGTGGGTTAAATCGTTAGTTGTTATTGAGGGAAGGAGAAAGAGTGAGAGAGAGAGAGAGAGAGAGAGAGAGAGAGAGAGAGAGAGAGAGAGAGAGAGAGAGAGAGAGAGAGAGAGAGGGGGGAGGGAGAGAGAAAGGGAGTGAGGAGAGATGAAGAGAGGAGAGAGGGTGAGAGAGAGTGGAGAGAGGGGGGCAGAGAGGGAGAGGGAGGGGAGAGCAGAGTGTGAGAGGGGAGGAGAGCGATAGAGCAGAGATAGGAGAGAGGGGAGTGAGAGAGAAAGTGGGTGGATAGAGAGAACAGAGAAGAGAGAGCTCTAGAGAGAGAGAGAGAGAGAAGCCTAGTAGGCAGGTGATAGGGAGAGACCTCTCTTCTCCTCATAGAGAGAGAGTAGAGATATTGCAGAGAGAAGAGAGATGCTTTCTACAAGAACAGAGATAGACAGATATACACAAAGAGTTCCCCCCCCCCCTCCCCCCCCACACACTCCTCTGATTGACGCAAGGTTTAATCTCTACTTTACACTTGAACACTATTACCCCTCCCTCCTTCGCCCCAACTTCTACAACTGATGCCCTCACCATGCTCTCGTGAGTTTAGTCACGAACCATGACTAGCCTCAAGTGCGAAAAAGACAAATTTAAAATGACGACAAACGCCATTAAAATTATCGACATAATCCTAACAATGACGGGCGATATCGGCACATCTCGGATATTTTCGCCCTTGTGGTAGACAAGTTGTCGATAAATCAGCCATGGCACCCAGCGCCCAACAGATGTATTTATCCCCGTATCGCTTCCAATTAACGCGTGTTTATTCTCCTAATTGCACCGTACACATGGCGCTTGTTGGCGAGAAAATTGCTTGCTTGTCCCCATTATGACTGTCAGTTACACGAACCAGCCAATCAATATCCAGGACGTATCCCAAACCGATCGCTGCCCATGCTCCGCTGAAACGACGGATACCAGTCTTAGCGACATGTATTCGCGTGGAAGAACCCCTAGTAACGCCGAACGTGTTGCTAGGATAGTATAGTGGGTTTTTGTTTTTTTGACTAGCTTGTAATGGGGGCGTTGACTGATGATTGACTGCAAATGCAAAATGCTAGGTAACAAATGTTTTTTTTATAAGAAAAGATTACACTGTTAGTAACCAGACTCGTTAGAATATTTTCTTTTTAATCTAAAGAAGGCACAGGTGCGCGTACAGGGTGTGTGTGTGTGTGTGTGTGTGTGTGTGTGTGTGTGTGTGTGTGTGTGTGTGTGTGTGTGTGGAGGGGGATAGGGGTAGGGGGGTTCGGAGGTCGAAATTTATTTTCTTTTTTTCAAATGTATCTTTGTAAGAGTATGATTTCGCACACCATAGTGTATATGCACCCACCCCCACCCCCGCTAAAATTCCTACACACGCGCCTGAGGAAATAATAATAGAAAGAAATGTTTTATTTAACGACGCACTCAACACATTTTAATTACGGTTATATGGCGTCAGACATATGGTTAAGCACCACACAGATCTTGAGAGGAAACCCGCTGTCGCCACTACATGGGCTACTCTTTCCGATTAGCAGCAAGAGATCTTTTATTTGCGCTTCCCACAAGCAGGATAGCACAATCCATGGCCTTTGTTGAACAGTTATGGATCACTGGTCGGTGCAAGTGGTTTACACCTACTCACTGAGCCTTGCGGAGCACTCACTCAGGGTTTGGAGTCGGTATCTGGATTAAAAATCCCATGCCTCGACTGGGATCCGAACCCAGTACCTACCAGCCTGTAGACCGATGTCAATCTAAAGAAGGCACGGGTGCGCGTACAGGATGCGCGCGCGCGCGTGCGCGTGTGTGTGTGTAGAGGGGGATAGGGGTAGGGGAGTTCGGAGGTCGAAACTTTCCCCACCCCCGCTAAAATTCTTGCACACGCGCCTGAGGAAATAATAATACTAATAGCGTCTTTAAAATGTAAGGGCACACATTCATCATGAACGATAAGAACAGGAACGGTTCCACAAGGTCGTACCTAGTAGGTGTGGCAGAGCTATCTAAAAATAAAAAGGGGGCGGGATTTAGCTCAGTCGGTTAAGTGCTCGCTTGAGGTGCTTGCGTCGTAGGATCGAACCACCTGATTGAGGGGGGGGGGGGGGGGGGTTCTCGTTCCAATCAGTGCACCACAGCTGGTTACAGGCCATGGTATGTGCTTTCCTGTCTGTGGGAAAGTGTATATAAAAGATCCCTTGCTGCATTAGGAAAAACTATAGCGTCAAACTACGTGTCAAAACTACCAAACTATTTGACATCCAACAGCCGATAATTAATAAATTAATGTGCTCTAGTGGTGTCGTTAAACAAAAGAAACAAACATTAAAAAAAGAAGAAATGTGGCTTTATCTTTTATATACTGATGGAAAGAAATAAAGGATCACACAGATAGCAACAAGAAATAATGACTGCATCAAAAATCTATTCATATTGTCAGAAGTTGACTGGGAACATATAGGCAGCACATTCAACACTACATACATTCAATCCCACATTACAACTTGATATAAAATACAGACATTACTATGGTGGTAGTGAATTAAAATTTGGTCTACAGTTCCATGTGTTCCCTTATTTCTTTCCATCAGTATATACACAAACACCATTTTTGTTTAGACGGAAAGAAAGTCTCTATTTCTTTATACTGGTAATAGTTTTTACTGCCCTTGGTTGTTTTATGGTAGTTATATAAGATATTGGGTCTTGCCGCTATATTTACAGATCATTAAAGTAGCAGACGCTAATTTGATCCTGTGTAAATGAACATTAACTTTGGTTAATCCATAAACCTGTAGCACATTTGGATAAAGTTACACTACTGTGAAAGAAGAGTCTTTGATGTTGAAACGGGGAAATAACCTTAAAGGGACATTCCTGAGTTTGCTGCAATTTTTAAGATGTTATCTACTAACAGAGACTTTTTAACGATTGTAATTACATATCAAATATATTTTTCTGCATAAAATATTAGTGGCTGTATATTAAATGTGTTTCTGATATTTGTACTAGGTTAAATATCATTTTATTTCCTGGCGTCGTGTTAGGCCATCTGTCTACAGGCTGGTAGGTACTGGGTTCGGATCCCAGTCAAGGCATGGGGTTTTTAATCCAGATACCGACTCCAAACCCTGAGTAAGTGCTCCGCAAGGCTCAATGAGTAGGTGTAAACCACTTGCACCGACCAGTGATCCATAACTAGTTCAACAAAGGCCGTGGTTTGTGCTATCCTGCCTGTGGGAAACGCAAATAAAAGATCCCTTGCTTCCTGTCGTAAAAGACTAGCCTATGTGGCGACAGCGGGTTTCCTCTCAAAATCTGTGTGGTCCATAACTATATGTCTGACGCCATATAACCGTAAACAAATGTGTTGAGTGCGTCGTTAAATACAACATTTCTTCTCTTTTTTTTCTTTCCTCTTTTAAATTAATACAGCTATTGTCCATTGATAATGTAAAGCAGTTAATACCACTGTGTAAATATTTACTAAGGGCAACCACGCAGAGACAGGATAATATGTAAGTTGAGTATATACATTCTCAAACACATAGGCAAACAAACGAATCCAGTCATCGAGTCACGTGACAAGCTATACATCTATAAATAGCTTTTAAACGGTCGCTATAATTGGATAATACAAGTAGCGATTGCAGATAAAAACGACTGTATTAAAATATGTCTACCGGGGGGAAAAAAGACTTTATAAACAGAGCCATTTGCCGTTTGATGCCGGTTTTTAACTTTTATCTGGTGTCTTCTGAAAAACTGAAGTGTGCGTGATGCCGCCGGCCGTTTCGCTCACTATAAAGAACAGCGTCACTGATTGGCCAATTGAGAACACACTCTACCCAATGAGAGTATCGTTAGTAGTCTTCTTCCAGCGTTAACTACAATATAATGGCAGTGCCTAAACTAAAATGACTGGGGGGGGGGGGGGGGGGGGGGGGGGGGGGGGGGGGGGGGAGGGGGATGGGGTGGAATACGGTGAGGGAAATGGACATGGGGGAGAAGGGAATGGCAGTACAATGAATCAGGTCACAGAGATATTTTGTATTGTCTGGCTGGGTTAACATAACACTTCTAAAGTGCAACGAGTGTCAGGATATTTGTATTTCCCGAGTAAGTTGAAGTTTGTTTTTGGTTTAATGACACCACTAGAGCACATTAATTTAACAATAATCGACTACTGGTTGTCAGTATTTTGGTAATTTTGACATATAGTCTTTAGAGATGATTAATTAATCATTGTGCTCTAGAGGTGACGTTAAACTTAATCAAATCAAATAAAGTAAAAATTTGTTTTGTTTAACAACACCACTAGAGCACATTGATTTATTAATCATTTAAGGATTGTCTGTTATTTCTGTTACGTTCATCGGGGTATGAACAACAACAACAAAATCATCCGCAAACTGAGTGAATCGGCGAAGTCTTTCTCACATACGTTTGCAGATGATTTGTTTTTCATATCCCGGTAAACATAAAGGAAATAAAATAACAGATAATACTTATAATTAAATTTGAAACATACTTACTAATAATAGCACTAAAAGTACATATTTTATTTTGAATTTTTTTGGTGTTAAAATAATAACGCTCAGTAAGACAAATTACCAATATAAAATGACGTCATCAAGTACGACGTAATTTTTACATTCATTGTGATATGAACAAACTCCCGCTGCTACGGCTGGACCAATGGGATGACGTTATATGGTAATACATGTAACGGAAATTTAATTATAAGCTATTGGATGTCATACATTTGGTAAATTTGACATATTATAGTCTTACATAGGAAACCCACTATATTTTCCTAAAGGGTATTTTATATGCATGATCCCAAATACAGGATAGCACACAACATGGCTTTTATATACCAGTCGTGGAGCACTGGCTAGAACGAGATATAGCCCAATGGGCCGACCGACGCCATTCTTGAGAATATGCACCATCCCACAAACAGGATAGCACATACCACGGCCATTGATATACCATTTATGGTGCACTGACTGGAAAAAAAAATAGCCCACCGACGCCGTTCACGGGAATCGATCCCACATCCATAGCGTATCAAGCGTCGGACATATGGTTAAGGACCACAGAGATAATTAGGAAGGAAACCCACTCTCACCACTTTATAGGCTACTCTTTTCGAGTAGCAGCAGCAGCAACGAATCTTTTATACGCACCATCATGTCCATTGGAGGATAGCACATACCACAGCCTTTGTTACACAAGTTGTGAATCATTGGTTGGAACGAGAAATATCTCAATGCACCCACCTATTGGGGGTCAATACCAATAACAAGACAATATCCAGTCTGTTATATTATACAGTCTACCTTGATATTTAGTATTATTATCATCACCATCATCACCATCACCATCACCACCATCATCATCATCATCATCATCATCATCATCACCATCACCATCACCATCACCATCATTATTATTATTATTATTGTCAGTGTGTGGGGGGGGGGGGGGGCGTAGTCTAGTAATAACGCGCTCGCTTGATTTACATTCAGTCAGGGCACCATAACTGGTATATCAAAGGCCGTGGTATGTGCTATCCTGTCTGTGGGATGGTGCATATAAAAGATCACTTGCTACCAACTGAAACATGTAGTGGAATTCCTCTGTACTATACGATAAAATTACCAAATGTTTGACATCCAATACTGATAAATCAATGTGTTCTATTGGTGTCGTTAAACAAAACAAACTTTAATTGTATTATTATCACCATTATGACAATCATTATTACATGTGAATTATGATTATTATGATGATGGTGATGATGATGATGATGATGATGTTAATGATGATGTTGATGATGATGATGATGCTAATGATGGTGATGATGATGATGATTATAATGGTGGTGATGATGATGATAATGATGGTGGTGATGATGGTGATGATGATGATGATGTTAATGATGATGTTGATGATGATGATGATGATGCTAATGATGATGTTGATGATGATGATGATGCTAATGATGATGATGATTATAATGGTGGTGATGATGATGATAATGATGGTGATGTGATGGTTATGATGATGATGATGCTAATGATGCTAATGATGATGATGATTATAATGGTGGTGATGATGATGATAATGATGGTGGTGATGATGATAATGATGGTGATGATGATAATGATGGTGATGATGATAATGATGATGATGATTATGATGGTGGTGATGATGATGATAATAATAATGATAGTGGTGATGATGATGATGATTATGATGGTGGTAATGATGATGATGATAATGGTGATGATGATGATGGTGATGATGATGATGATAATGGTGATGATCGGTGATGATGATGTGATGATGGTGATGATTATTCGGATGATGATGATCGATGATGATGAATGTGATGATGATGAATGATGATAAATGATGATGATGATTACTGATGATGATTATGATGATGATGATGATGATGATGATGATGAGTGACTACTGATGATAAGATGATTATGATGAAGATTATTGATGATTATAATTTGATGATGCTGGAAATTATTCTTATTATCCCTTTTTCTACTCCAGATAAAACCTATTGATTCGTCCCTGTCTCCAACCCACGATATAACCCCTCTGGCCCAGACGAGATCACTAGCAATGTCAGACGTTCCGCCTTCTCTGACATAATTAGAAAAAAATAGACTGGTTTTCGATGGCTTTTTTTTCGGTTTTTGTTTTCTTTGTTTTTAATTGTGTGGGTTTTTTTAGTGGACGTTTTTTTGTGGGAATTTGTTTTGTGGGTTTTTGGGTGTTAGAGTGGAGGGGGTGGGGGTGGGGTGCTTGTTTGTTACACTTAATTAGTCGGTGACTACTAATACAAATCCTTTGTGTATGCATGGAGAAAAACAAACATCTGGTTTTTTTTGTGTGTACCACACCTAACTATTAAACGATCAAAAGCTCAGACTTATAATCGACAAGAAATAACACTCACTTGGCAACAATCATCATAACGTGTAGCCCTCTCTGACCTGTTAACGTGCGAGCCATATTCTCGATAACAGGCCACAATGATTCGACTCCATTAGTCCGTAATATAAGTACTTTTCATGACAGCAAAATACACTTCCGTTTTTCCATTTTAGCAGTCTGGGTGAACCAAATAACGCGGGAATTATAGCGTGACAGATGAAAAAAAAAGTCGCGCCAGAATTCCAAAGTCAGACACGTGGCGAATGAGATTAAGGGTTAATAATCGAGTTTATTTCACATGAATGTGTTAATAATAATCGAGATCACTTCTCACGGAATGTGCGATCACGCATGTAATCCATTTCGTGCGGTTTTCGTCCACTAAGCGTTTGATTTGTAAACATTTGACATTTAAATTTAGAAATAGATGCTTACGATGACATTGATTTGTCTTATTTTAGTTGCCCCATTGACGGGACGTTTCGCTTAGCGTAGGCCTTGACTGACGTCACTCCCACGTAAATTGTAGGAGGGCCATTTTCGAAAGTGGAATATCGGTCTCGGTGGTCTTGTACATAGGAAAAACAATGTTTGTTTAACGAGATCCCGGGACAGTTTAAACTGCCGCTATTTTAGTGCCTAACGTGTGGTTATTTGGAAGAGAGAGAGAGAGAGAGAGAGAGAGAGAGAGAGAGAGAGAGAGAGAGAGAGAGAGAGAGAGAGAGAGAGAGAGAGAGAGAGAGAGAGAGAGAGAGAGAGAGAGAGGGGGAGAGAGCGACAGAGATTGATTTAGGTAGAGAAAGAGAGTGAGAGAGAGAGAGAGACAGATACAGAGAGACAGAGAGAGAGAGAGAGAGAGAGACAGACAGAGAAAATGACGAGAGAGAGAGAGAGAGAGAGAGAGAGAGAGAGAGAGAGAGAGAGAGAGATAGAGATAGAGAGAGAGACACACAGAGAAACAGACAGAGAAAATACGAGAGAGAGAGAGAGAGAGAGAGAGAGAGAGAGAGAGAGAGAGAGACAGAGAGAGAGAGAGACAGAGAGAGAGAGACAGAGAGAGAGAGAGTGGGTTAGTTGTTAATGGTTAGTGAGAGAGAGAGAGAGAGAGAGAGAGAGAGAGAGAGAGAGAGAGAGAGAGAGAGAGAGAGACAGACAGACAGACAGACAGACAGAGCAAAATAACGAGAGAGAGAGAGAGAGAGAGAGAGAGAGAGAGAGAGAGAGAGAGAGAGAGAGAGAGAGAGAGAGAGACACAGACAGACAGACAGACAGACAGACAGAAAGAGAAAAGCAGTCTTCCACCATAAACAAATTTCCGTGCGTGATTTCCGCCAACTGCCGCTTCGTATTGACTAAGAAATCATTTCCTTGTTGAGCGTAATTATTAACGGTAAAAAACAAACAAGATAATTGTTTTTTTTACGTCACTGATTGCGATATTTACAATACAAATTACATATCTCGGTGTTGTGTCGTTTAATTCTACATGTTCCCTAATTTTAGTCGTAAGCTGTCGATAAAAAAAAATCTCAGGCAATCAAGATAGGAAGACTGACCCAAACTTATTCCAATTTACCATTCTCTGCCCGACAACCAATCATTACTGCCGTTGACGCAATCACCTATGACCTACTGACCTACATTCGCCGCACAACCTTGCTATATAACACATTTTCAAAGGTTATTTTCAGTCGTGCGCTACAACAGCTTGTTCTGAATGTGCACGTAAAACCCTATGACCTGACCTGTTATTTTTATTGCTTGAATCTTTGTAAGTTAGATCGATGTTTCCATATATAAAGTCACTGTTTGGTATATCGGTTATTTAAATCGTTAAAAGGAAATCGTTTCTTGTACAGTTTAAATGCTAATTGAAATTGATAACAGTTGCCGTTAAGTTGAACCAAATCAATTTCCAAAAGTAACACTGTTTTAAATTAAATTAAATTCATGATATTCAACCTTCATTTACGGAGAACATAATTTTTAAAATTAAAATTGTACCCTGTACTGGAAAGCACACACCACAACCTTTGACCAGTTGTGGTGCACTGGCTGGAACGAAAACAAACCCCAATCAGTTGAATGGATCCGCCGAGGTGCTTCGATCCGGCGACGCACACACCTCTGGTGAGTACTCAACCGACTGAGCGAAATCCCGCCCCTCGGGTAAGTACCAAGACGGTTGTCGGTAGTGCAGATCGAAAGTAAAGAAGAAAGAAAGAAATGTTTTATTTAACGACGCACTCAACACATTTTATTTACGGTTATATGGCGTCAGACATATGGTTAAGGACCACACAGATTTTGAGAGGAAACCCGCTGTCGCCACTACATGGGCTACTCTTTCCGATTAGCAGCAAGGGATCTTTTATTTGCGCTTCCCACAGGCAGGATAGCACACACCATGGCCTTTGTTGAACCAGTTATGGATCACTGGTCGGTGCAAGTGGTTTACATCTACCCATTGAGCCTTGCGGAGCACTCACTCAGGGTTTGAAGTCGGTATCTGGATTAAAAATCCCATGCCTCGACTGGGATCCGAACCCAGTACCTACCAGCCTGTAGACCGATGACCTAACCACCACGACACCGAGGCTGGTACAGTAAAGAAGAGAAGCGACCATAAGGACTGGAATGTATTAAAACAGAAATCATTAGTATATTCAGCCATGATTCTAACACAGAGTACGTTTTCTTTGAATGTTAATGACTGAACAGAAGTCACAAGTCACAGAAGTTGGTGATGTAGGTTCTTGTATTTTACTTTGTAAAATAAACCATGATTAACATGTTAACAACATGGTGATACAAAAGAAAGAAATGGTTTATTTAACGACACACTTAACACATCTTATTTACGGTTTTCAGGCGTCGGACATATAGTTAAGGACCACACAGATATTGAGGGAGGAAACCCGCTGTTGCCACTTCGTGGGCTACTCTTTTCGATCAGCAGCAAAGGATCTTTTATATGCACCATCCCATAGACATGATAGTACATACCACGGCCTTTGATGTACCAGTCGTGGTGCACTGGTTCGGGCGAGAATGACTGAACAGAAGTCGCAAGTTGGTGATGTAGGTTCTTGTATTTTACTTTCCAACATAAAGCATTCTTAACAAGATCACAACATTGTGATACAGATACAATATATATATATATATGTCTAAGCTCTTAGATGAACGACTGCGACTGAGAACCCCCAAGGGTCTCCCCCTAGGTCTCATCTCCTCGGTCTATCTGTGGGTCTCTATTTTTATAAGGGCGGGGGTGGGGGGTGTGTGGAGGGGATGTATCCCAGTGGTAAAGCAGTCGCTTGATGCGCTGTCTGTCTAGGATCGATCGCATTCGATGGGCCCATTGGGCTATTTCTCGTTCCAGCCAGTGCGCCACGACTGGTATATCAAAGGCCGTGGTATGTGTTGTCCTATCTGTGGGATGATGGATATAAAATATCCCTTACTGCTAATCGAAAAGAGTAGCCCATGAAGTGGCAACAGCGCGTTTCATATCTCAATATTATATCTGTGTGGTCCTTAGCCATATGTCTGACGCCATATAACCGTAAATAAAATGTGCTGACTTCGTCGTAAAATAACTATTTTTATAGGATCCGGCTCAAATGATTATGTCTTAATATTCCTTGGGGATTCATCTCATTGTCACATGATACATTGTAATCGGTAATTGCTGACATAATAATTAATAGGTATGTTTGTTGGCAGACTGGGTATCAGCTGCGGACAACAATTAAACGTCTGTAGTGTTCTTAATGATGTAATTTAGTTTCACAACAATTGGTCTGATTGCTAATATATATATATATATATATAGATAGATAGATAGATAGAGATAGATATAGACAGATATATATATATAGATAGATAGATAGATAGATAGATAGATAGATAGATAGATGATGGATTATATATATATATATATATATATATATATATATATATATATATATATATATATATATATATATATATATATACTCCAAAATATGTCCAAAAAAGAAAGAAACGCATAGGCGAAATATTCATGGAATTATGTCTTTAATACAAATAGCAATAATTTCGTTATTTATGATCGTATCACAGTGAAATTTAACATGATTATGTGATAATGTTCGTGCTTTAGATTGGCGACAGTGGAGGCGTTTTCGTCACCAAACAGCGTCGCACAAGGGCGCTGAAATCAGTACCTTGTATGGCCACAAGGAGCAGCAATCACTACGCGACATCTCCTTGGCATAGACTGAATGAGTATCTTAATCCGGGCACGTGGAATCCTAGCCCATTCTTCCTGCAGTGCATGCGACAGTTGCGGAAGCGTCTGAGGCTCCGGGTCACGCTGGTGTACACGTCAGTCTAGTTCGTCTCATACATGTTCAGTGGGGTTGAGATCTGGCGATCTTGATGGCCATGGCAGCACATTGATGTTCTCATTCTGTAGGAAATCCATTGTTACACGTGCCGTAAACGGCCTGACATTGTCCTGCTGAAAGAGTTCTCTCTGTCGATCCAAAATGGGAAGCATGTGACGGCGAAGAATTTCATCCCGGTAGCGTACAGCTGTCAGGTTGCCTTGTACGAACATAAGTTCACTTCTGCCGGTGTATGAGATGGCTCCCCACATCATGACACTCCCTCCACCGAATCTGTCAACATGGGCGACGCAGTTGTTGGCAAAACATTCATTGCGGCTATTTTTCGTTCCAGGCAGTGCACCACGACTGGTATATCAAAGGCCGTGGTATGTGTTGTCCTGTCTGTGGGATGGTGGATATAAAATATCCCTTGCTGCTAATCGAAAAGAGTAGCCCATGAAGTGGCGACAGCGCGTTTCATATCTCAATATTATATCTGTGTGGTCTTTAGCCATATGTTTGACGCCATATAACCGTAAATAAAATTGCTGAGTTCGTCGTAAAATAACTATTTTTATAGGATCCGGCTCAAATGATTATGTCTTAATATTCCTTGGGGATTCATCTCATTGTCACATGGTACATTGTAATCGCTAATTGCTGACATAATAATTAATAGGTATGTTTGTTGGCAGACAGGGTATCAACTGCGAACAACAATTAAACATCTGTAGTTTTCTTAATGATGTAATTTAGTTTCACAATAATTGGTCTGATTGCTAATATCTATCTATCTATCTATCTATCTATCTATCTATCTATCTATCTATCTATATATATATATATATCCATCCATCCATCCATCCATCCATCCCTCCATCCCTCCATCCATCCATCCATCTATATATATATATATATATACTCAAAATATGTCAAAAAAGAAACGCATAGGCGAAATAGTCATGGAATTATCTCTTTAATACAAAGTGGCATAATTTCGTTATTTATGATCGTATCACATTCAAATTTGACATTACTATGTGACAATGTTCTTGCTGTGGACTGACGGCAGTGGAGGCGTTTTCGTCACCAAACAGCGTCGCACAAGGGCGCTGAAATCAGTACCTTGTATCTCCTAGGCATAGACTGAATGAGTCTCCGAATCCGGGCACGTGGAATCCTAGCCCATTCTTCCTGCAGTGCATGCGACAGTTGCGGAAGCGTCTGAGGCCCCGGGTCACGCTGGCGTACACGTCTGTCTAGTTCCTCACATAGATGTTGGCGATCTTGATGGCGATGGCAGCACACTGATGTTCTCATTCTGTAGGAAATCCATTGTTACACGTGCCGTATACGGCCTAGCATTGTCCTGCTGAAAGACTTCTCTCTGTAGATCCAAAATGGGAAGCATGTGACGGCGAAGAATTTCATCCCGGTAGCGTACAGCTGTCAGGTTGCCTTGTACGAACAGAAGTTCACTTCTGCCGGTGTATAAGATGGCTCCCCACATCATGACACTCCCTCCACCGAATCTGTCAACTTGGGCGACGCAGTTGTTGGCAAAACGTTCATTGCGGCGTCTATAAACACGTCGTCGTCCATCACGTCGCTGTAGAAGGAAACGTGACTCGTCGCTGAACCATACTCGCCGCCAGTTTCCCCAAGTTCCACCCCTGTACATTCGTGCACCAGCAAACACGTAAATGTCGATGTTGACGTCGCAGGATGGGGCCAACATATGGTCTCCTAGCCCGTAAACCAGCTTCTCGGAAGTCGGTTTCGAATGGTTTGTGCACTCTTCTCAAACCAGGTATGCGTCCAGCAGTGTTTGTTGCCGTGGCAGTTCGGTGACGCAAGTGCAGAACCCGAATGTAGCGATCTTGTACTGCAGTTGTTATGCGAGGTCTTCCACTTCTGGGCCAGTCTTCAGCTGATTGAAACTGCTGGTACCTGTCTCAGAGACGTGAAATGGTGCTCTGATGGACGTTCATGTGGCGTGCGACTGCTGACTGCGATTCACCTAACGGGAGGCGGCCTATTGCAATGTTTCGATTCGGCAGGCTTAGTCTTGGCAACTTGTAACTCGTCTACGTTGAAATGGAAATGAGGCATCATTGTGAGCATTGCAGCTTTAAATATCCATCACTACCCCAATCCTTTCCCCGAGTGCATTCCCACGTGCAATCACCAAAATCTGACCATTTCACGCCGATTTCCTGCAATAGTCGCGCAACGTGCCACAGCGTGCGTTAAATTTGTTTTAGGGTGCATTTGGGCATGCTGTCCCATTCTAGGAACATTAACAAACATGGTCATTCAGCAACATTGTAAAAAACCCGATATGATAATTAATCGGCTGGTCATCTGTTGGTAGAAAGATAGCTGGTCTTGACCACGGTAAAACAATTCCCAATCTGAATGAATGAATGTTTAACGACACCCCAGCACGAAAAATACATCGGCTATTGGGTGTCAAACTATTGTAAAGCAAACAAATAAAGTGATGATCAACATCAATATAAAAATTCAAGATTTAAACAAAACCACAGTGTAAAGAACCGTGCAAAAACACAAATATCACAGATAGATACAGACTTTTACTCAAAATTTATTTGTGCTGCACCACGGTGAGGTTACAGCACGCGCAGGGGCCTCTCGGTACACGTTTCGTAGCTTCCGTAAACAATGGCACGTTTGAATGTACAAAAGGGTTTGCGTGGAATATTTCGGGAAAGAAAGCGTAATTATTTGACATATGACAAACATATTGTGCGAAGTATTGAGAGAGAGAGAGAGAGAGAGAGAGAGAGAGAGAGAGAGAGAGAGAGAGAGAGAGAGAGAGAGAGAGAGAGAGAGAGAGAGAGAGAGAGAGAGAGAGAGGAGGGGGCTGCGAGAGAGAGAGAGAGAGAGAGAGAGAGAGAGAGAGAGAGAGAGAGAGAGAGAGAGAGAGAGAGAGAGAGAGAGAAGGGGGCTGCGAGGGAGGGGAGAGAGAGAGAGAGAGAGAGAGAGAGAGAGAGAGAGAGAAGGGGGCTGCGAGGGAGGGAGGGAGAGAGAGAGATAGAGAGAGAGAGAGAGAGAGAGAGAGAGAGAGAGAGAGAGACAGAGAGACAGAGACAGAGAGACAGAGGGAGATGGGAGAGAAAGAGACAACAAAATAAAATAAAATAACTGAGAATAGTTTCACATATTACTACTAATCAGCTTTTACGCTTTCACTGGTAATGCACCTCTACACAACAGGTAAAACGGAATTCTCAGATTTGGTACAGTGCAACCAACAGGGCCGGCTTTAGGCCAAGGCTGTTTTCGACCTGCACTTAACGAGCACTTCCCTTGCTCACATCTAGTATCAGTTTCCCAATCAGCATATATCGCGGTTTCTACTTTCAATATCTCCCGGTTCGCCAGTCACAAAACCCAGCATCCGCTTCTGTCATAAATACACTATATCTATATCGACATATGGTATAGGACCACACAGATATTGAGAGAGGAAACCCGCTGTCGCCACTTCATGGGCTACTCTTTTCGATTAGCAGCAAGGGATCTTTTATATGCACCACCCCCAGACAGGATAGTACATACCACGGCCTTTGTTACACCATTTGTTGAACACTGGCTGGAACGAGAAATAGCCCAATGGACCCACCGACGAGGATTGATCCTAGATCGATCGCGCATCAGGCGAGCGCTGTGCCAGTGAGCTACGCCCTGCCCCAACCTTGATGGTGTCGTGATTAAGCCGTCGGACATAGGGCTGGTAGGTACTGGGTTCGCAGCCTGGTACCGACTCCCACCCAGAGCGAGTTTTAACGACTCAATGGGTAGGTGTAAGACCACTACACCCTCTTCTCTCTCACTAACCCACTGTCCTGGACAGACAATCCAGAAAGCTGAGGCGTGTACCCAGGACAGCGTGCTGGAACCTAAATTGGATATTAGCACGAAAATATGTTGAAATGAAATAAATGTTATATGTTCCCATATATTTTCAATCAGTGTATTATAAAATAATGCAAAGCACTTTGAAAAACAGATGATGTACTTTCAAATGAGTGATTTCTACTTAAAGGGACATTCCTGAGTTTGCTGCAATTTTTAAGATGTTATTGTCTAACAGAGACTTTTTAACGATTGTAATTACATATCAAATATATTTTTCCGCATAACGTATTAATGGCTGTATATTATACGTTTTTCTTGTCGTTCTAATATTTGTACTAGGTTATATTTCATTTTATTCGCTAAAATATGTTTTGAATATACAGACATTGATATTCTAAACAAGAAAATATATTTAATTTGTAAGTTTAATCGCAGACATATTTTATTAGTCGGAAACATCTTATAATGCGGTAAACTCAGGAAAGTCCCTTTAACAAAATATGAAAATAAAAGATAGCCATTTAAAAGTTTAATATCCCGAAAAGTAGCCCTCCACCCCACCTTTCTCTCAAGTTTGTTTTGTTTAACGATACCACCATACCACATTGATTAATTAATCATCGGCTATTGGATATCAAACATTACATTGGTAATTCTGACACGTAGTCATCAGAGGAAACTCGCTACATTTGTTTCCGAATACAGCAAAGGATCTTTTATATGCACTTTTCCACATATAAGAAAGCACACACCACGGCCTTTTTCCAGTTGTGGTGCACTGATTGGAACGAAAAAATGAATGGATCCACCGAGGTGGTTCGATCCTGCGACGCAAGCACCTCAAATGTATAACGCAGTAAGGAAGAAAATGAGTTTTCTGCAATTTTTAAGATGTTATCGACTAACAGACTGTTTAATACTTGTAATTATATATCAAATATATTTTCTCCATAAAATATTAGTGGCTGTATATTAAACGCGTTTCTGATCGTTCTAATATTTGTACTAGGTTAAATTACATTTTATTTCCTAAACAAATTTGTATCGTACGTATGAAATTATTTGAAGACAAAATCCAGTTTGGGCTTCTTACAAATATTAAGACGACCAGAAACACATTGAATATACAGACACTGATATTCTAAACAAGAAAATATATTTAATATGTAAGTTTAATCGTAGAAATATTTTATTAGTCGGAAACATCTTACAATGCAGCAAACTCAGGAATGCCCCTTTAACGACGCACTCAACACATTTTATTTACGGTTATATGGCGTCGGACATGTGGCTAAGGACCACACAGGTATTGAGAAAAGAACAAGAAATCGGGGGTGGTTATAAGAGAATCACACACACACACACACACACACACACACACACACAACACACACACACACACACACACACACACACAAAAGCCGACGTTCATGTAATGAATTAAATTTAATCTAAATTGTCAAGAGCTCCTTTATGTTTCTTCCATCAGTTTATGTGCTCGATACTGTAGCTTTAATAAGAAAAGAACCGGAAATTGGGGGTGGTTGAAAGAGGAATCGCTAAAACCACATTCCTGATTTCCCAGACGACACAGATTCTTTGATTTCTCTCCTCCTAGACAATATCTTTAATAGTCTCGGTCACGTCTTCGCAAAACGGAGACTACTTCGAGATAACAAATGACCGGAAATGGTATCTGAGTGCTGGCAGCCAATCGCTTTGAGGTTTATCGGATGTCACGTGTAACATATTTCCCGGCACGCCCGCGTCTTGGCAACGCAAACAATTGCCCGAGAGACGAGGAAGAGAATAAAAAAAAAAGAAAAAAAGAAAAGAAAAATGGCTAGAAAGATACTTGAAAAGAACAAACATTCGTGATAAACGTAAAAGCTCAGTCATTTGGAAAGTGGATTGTATTACACGACATTGATTTTTTTATTTTCTTATGCAGTCAGACAACACTTCATGTGCAAAAATATTTACAGGATTTGTGATTGGAGATAAAAAAAAGTATTTCCATTTGTTAGTAAAACACACTGCGCACCTGTAAATGAAAGGACGTAGGATTAAAGACTACTATACAGCAACACTTGAAAAAACAGAGAAGAAAATCGAACAAAATTTTAAAAAATGACAAAAAGTCAGTTTGTATGGAATCTGTATAAAAAGTATATTGATTTCTAAACGATATCCATTTCCTTATAAGCAGAACAGAATAGAACAGAACACATCTTTATTTACACTCAGATCACATAGCAAGTGATACATGAGCACATAGTTACAGTATGTGCAGTATAATGATACAACAGTTCTACATATAACATATAATAAATACAAGATTAACGTGGGGGCATAAATGTTCTCATAATGTTATCATAAGCGAGTGCATTGCATTTTGTGCTAATATTCCATTTCAGTCAACTTATTTTCGTGCTTATAATCAGTAAAGGTTCAAGCACGCTGTCCTGGACACACACCTCAGCTATCTTTAACTTTGGAAAAGAGGTGAATCCTGGACCTGAAGTGAGGCCTAAAACTGAATCATTGGTCTTCCACCTCTATATCGCTCTAGCCAGTGCACCACGACTGGTATATCAAATGCCGTGGTATGTGCTATCCAGTCTGTGGGATGGTGCATATAAAAGATCCCTTGCTGTTAATCGAAAAGAGTAGCCCATGAAGTGGCGACAGCGGGGTTTCCTCTCTCAATATCTGTGTGGTCCTTAACCATGTCTGACGCCATATAACCGTAAATAAAATCAGTTGAGTGCGTCGTTATATAAAACATTTCCTTCCTTCCTTCCACCTCTATAGTTCAGACAGAACATTTACTGTCTAAAATACGGTAATACAATCAGTTTCATTTCATTTTCAACTTATTTTCGTGCTTATATCCAATTAAGGTTCAAGCACGCTGTCCTGGGCACACACCTCAGCTACCTGGGCTGTCTGTCCAGGACAGTGGGTTAGTTGTTAGTTGGTTAGTGAGAGAGAGAAGAAGGTGTAGAGGAATTTACACCTACCCGTCGAGTCGTTAATACTCGCTCTGGGTTGGAGCCGGTACCGGGCTTCGAACCCAGTACCTACCAAAACAAAATTAGGTAGAGTTTGAAAACTCGGATCTGGATAAAATGTTATGTTTGTACTCGTTTCACTTTTGATTTTGATCATCACTTTAGTTTTGCATTTACCATAGTTTGACAATAGCCAGTAGCCAATAGCCGATGTATTTGACCCCCCTATCTATCTCATCATTCTTTCCTTCTGTCTCTCTCTCCCCCTATCTATATCATCATTCTTTCCTTCTGTCTCTCTCTCTGTCTCTGTCTCTGTCTCTGTCTGTCTCTCTCTCTCTCTCTCTCTCTCTCTCTCTCGCTCTCTCTCTCTCTCTCTCTCTCTCTCTCTCTCTCTCTCTCTCTCTCTCTCTCTCTCTCTCTCTCTCTTGTGGTGTGTGTGTATCTCCCTCTGTCTCTCTGTATGTTTGTCTCTGTCTCTGTAACTCTCTGTCTGTTTTTGTCTGTCTGTCTCTCGGTATGTCTTTCTCTCGGTATGTCTGTCTCTGACTTTCTGACTCTCTCTGTTTCTCTCTGTCTGTCTCTCTCTGTCTGTCTGTCTCTCTGTCTGTCTGTCTCTCTCTCTCTCTCTCTCTCTCTCTCTCTCTCTCTCTCTCTCTCTCTCTCTCTCTCTCTCTCTCTCTCTCTCTCTCTCTCTCTCTCTCTCTCTCTCTCTCTCTCTCTCTCTCTCTCTCTCTCTCTCTCTCTCTCTCTCTCTCTCTCTCTCTCTCTCTCTGATATGCTAAATAATAACTTGATTGCTACTAATGTGACATTAAGTAGCTTCCTGTCATCCGACACGAAACTAGCCCCAAGAAATGCTTGGATACAACAGTCGTCAAAATACATGTATTTAAAGTTTCAAAAATAAAATAAAATAAAATAAAGAAATGGCTGAAATTGAATGGTCAGTCACCGAATAGCTGCCCATGTTTGTTATAAATAACACTGTCTAGAAATCTTGTCTACACGTCTACTTCCCTGTACGCAGGAACTTGACTCGATGTCGAGATACTTCACATTTTCATTCAGCTTTCTCATTCAATGCTTTCTTCACGAATCCTAATTTAAGGCGTATCAAAACCCCAGCGATACAGAAGTCACGCCATATCCTAAAAGTTTACCTGGCGTATGTAACAGAATCTCCCAGTAAATTCGCCATAAATGAGTTACCTGTCGTTACCGCCACAAGCATTGCACATACTAAAAGTGTACTACCTGGTTACCTGTCGTTATGTATACAGTAAGTTTTATCTACAAGCATTGCCTACAAATCATACAAGTCAATACTAAAGTCGCCATAAAGTCACATAAGTCCCAGTACATACGCGGTTACCTGTCGTTATGTATACAGCAGTTTTATCTACAAGCATTGCACCTACAAGTCAGTTCGCCATGAAAAGTCACATACTAAAAGTGTTACCTGTCGTTATGTATACAGTAGGTTTTATCTACAAGCATTGCACCTACAAGTCAATTCACCATCAAGACCCTGGTCAATGGACAGGGTGATGGAATCCCTACCATGAACTTCAAAAATGTCCCGAAAATTCACTGTTTAGCTTATGGATAGTTAACAAACCTCACCGTAAAGAAAATTGAGGTCAGTGATTAATTTGTTCCCCTATTTAATTTATTTTATCTTATTTTCGTACTTACATCCAATTATGGTTTGTGCACGCTGTCCTGGGCACACACCTCAGCTATCTGGGGTATCTGTCCAGGATAGTGGGTTAGTTGTTAGTGAGAGAAAAGAGGGTGTAGTTTTTTTTTTAAACACCATTGAGTGGTTATAACTCGCTCTGGGTGGGAGCCGGTACCAGGCTGCGAAGAGTTTGTTTTGTTTAACGACTCCACTAGAGCACATTGATTTTTTAAAATTAATCTTTGGCTACTGGATGCCAAACATATGGTCATTTTGGCACAGTCATAGATCGGAAACCCGCTACGTTTTTTTTCATTTGTAGCAAAAGATCTTTTATATGCACCATCCCACAGACACAAGATAGCACATACCACGGTCATTGATATACCAGTCATGTAGTTGTTCTTTATGAACTTGCATCCATTCCTAGACGGGGCGGGACGTAGCCCAGTAGTAGAGCGTTCGCTTAATGCGCGGCAGGTCTGGGATCGATCCCCGTCGGTGGACCTATTGGGCTATTTCTCGTTCCAGCCAGTGCTCCACAAGATGTTCAACAAAGGCCGTGGTATGTACTATCCTGTCTGTGGGATGGTGCATATAAAAGATCCTTTGCTACTAATGAAAAAACGTAGCGGGTTTCCTCTCTATGACTGTGTAAAAATGACCATATGTTTGACATCCAATAGCCAACTGAAAAAAGTAGCCCATGAATTGGCGACAGCGGGTTTCCTCTCTCTATATCTGTGTGGTCCTTAACAATACGTCTGACGCCACACAACCGTAAATAAAATGTGTTGAGTGAGTCGCTAAATAAAACATTTCCTTCCATTCCTAGACAAATCATAAAGATGATGGCAAACACATGCTGAACTAAAAGATACAAGAGTAAAAACGCGAAAACCTCAACAGAGGACAGTTGTATTTGCGTTATGCTTTACCGCCCAGGCACATGTATTTCATAAACACTGAGTGTATGAAGGAAGGAAGGAAATGTTTTATTTAACGACGCACTCAGCACATTTTGGAGGCGAGACGTAGCCCAGTGTTAAAGCGCTCGCTTGATGCGCGTTCCTTGATCCTAAACCGACCGCGCAGCAGGCGAGCGCTTTACCACTGGGCTACGTCCCGCCCCTATCGCTAGCATTGTCAATATTTCGTATATAAACTTAGAATTCTGTTACTAAACGACCGGCCTCGGTGGCGTCGTGGTTAGGCCATTGGTCTACAGGCTGGTAGGTACTGGGTTCGGATCCCAGTCGAGGCATGGGATTTTTAATCCAGATACCGACTCCAAACCCTGAGTGAGTGCTCCGCAAGGCTCAATGGGTAGGTGTAAACCACTTGCACCGACCAGTGATCCATAACTGGTTCAACAAAGGCCATGGTTTGTGCTATCCTGCCTGTGGGAAGCGCAAATAAAAGATCCCTTGCTGCTAATCGGAAGAGTAGCCCATGTAGTGGCGACAGCGGGTTTCCTCTCCAAATCTGTGTGGTCCTTAACCATATGTCTGACACCATATAACCGTAAATAAAATGTGTTGAGTGCGTCGTTAAATAAAACATTTCTTTCTTTCTGTTACTGAACGAAATAACCTTTTACGAGTGACCGAGATGTACACATATTGTTCTAAGAAAATATATTGTATGTACGCGTAGGCGGATTTTGAGAAGAACATCTAGGAGCAAAGACTACTTCACATATACCTATTGTTCTAAATAGGAATAATAATGTGAACTTTATGAAATTGTACGAGACCCATCATTGAGTGCACGCTAGTACACACGCACATCTTGTTTTCATTTCAACTTATTTTCCGTGCTTATATCCATTTAAGGTTCAAGCACGCTATCCTGGGCACACACCACAGCTATCTGGGCTGTCTGTCCAGAACAATGGGTTAGTTCAGTGGCGGATCCAGAAAATCCATTTGGGGGAGGGTGCGGAGGGGGGGGGGGGGGGCAGTGACATGAGGTGGAATGCCAAAGGAACATTGGGGGGTGTTTTTGAAAAGGGATCGTAAAAAAAAAAATAATTAATATATAAAATTATAACTATCTAAATCCGCCTCTGTAGTTGTTAGTTTGTTAGTCGTTAGTGAGAGAGAAGAGGGTGTACAGGCCTTACAACTGTGCCGGGCTGCGAACCCTGTACCCAACAGCCTGTAGTCCGATGGCTTAGCCACTGCGCCACCAAGGCCGGAAGTGTTCCTCTTGTTCTGAAGTCCTAGGATAGTTCTCAACGGAATACTTATAGTCCGTCTACAAAAATGTTGGGGGGTTTTGGAGGGTTTTGTGTGTTTTTTTGTGTAAATAATTTCAATTTGGTTTCACGTAAGAAGAAAAGTAAAAGTGTTTTGGAAATAAAAAACAAACAAACAAAAAAACCGCAACAAAAAAGAAAAAAGAAAACCGAAACCACCCCCTCCCCCAACCCCCCCCCCCCCCCCCACAACAACAACAACAAACAACAACTATTTTTGTGTGCAATTTACAAATCAATCGGCTCCGAAATAAATAACTTGTAGTAAATTCCATAGAATGAAAACGGAAAGCGTTCCCTGAGTGATGGACTATAGGTCGTTTATACCTAAGAGTATATTTTATTGCCATTGATCGATTATAAAAGGACATTGATCTGTGGGGATCTACATATGTGATGATCGATTATTAAAATCGATAATCGAATCAATCTAATTAAAATTAGCTCCACTATTACATGTGGATATCTAACAGCAGCCAGTTGGAGCTCATGTCCACCAATCAAAACCTTACTTGCAGAATCCTGCCAGTGATTTAAAACTAACAACACTGCGTAGTCCCCAATGTCCAGGTAACATTTCGTCTGTAAATAATAATTTAAATATTGACCAATCACACTTCGCCTTTTATAACGTTATTTGGGAGCCCTGATTCAGATGCTTCTTCTACGTGTTGTACCTCAACGTTCTACCTCTGGGTTGGCTATACATCGCGACGTCCATTGACTGATGTCTTAAAGGGGCAGTCCTGAGTTTGCTGCACTTTTTAATATGTTATCGACTAACAGAACCTTGTTATCGATTGTAATTACATATCAAATATATTTGTCTGCATAAAAAATTAGTGGCTGTATATTAAACGTGTTTCTGATCGTTCTAATATTTGTACTAGGTTAAATTTCATTTTATTTCTTAAAATATTGTTTTTTCGTACGTACGAAAATATTTGAAGAAAAAATCCAGTTTGGGCTTTTTACAAATATTAAGACGACCAGAAACACATTGAATATACAGACACTGATATTCTAAACAAGAAAATATATTTAATATGTAAGTATAATCGTAGAAATGTTGTATTAGTCGGAAACATCTTACAATGCAGCAAACTCGGGAATGTCCCTTTAAGACACTGTCCTCGAAGAATACAGCGCCACCTGGGGACACTTTTCTCTCCCTTGACGCTGCTATTAAAGTGGCGCCACCTGGGGGCACTTTTCTCTCCCTTGACGCTGCTATTAAAGTGGCGCACTGCATTTCTACGTAGAATCAGCGGACCCCGTTACATCCCGGGAGATAAACACACTGTTTAAAAGCGATCGCCTCGCAGCGAAATATGCATACGTCAGGGCGATTAATGGCGACCGCTAGATTCGTCATAGCGCGTGCGGAAACACTGAATGGAAATCTTGTAATTGACCTTGATAAGTTTAGTGAAATCGATGTTCGTGTGACAGCTTACGTCAAAAGAATCGCAATTTTCGGCAATCGTCTTATTCAAATGAGGGCAATGCATAAATGGCTTTCATGGCGCACTGGTAATGTTACCTAATTCGTAAAATGTGAGATTATACGGCATTTGGTTCTGTGCGATAACACGTTGTTAGATCTGTGGTTACGAAGATGAGTGAAAACAAAGAGCAAAACACAAGAGGAAATAATAATTAAAAAGCAACAACAACAACAACAACAAAACTAACAAAAGACCCCCCCCCCAAAAAAAAACCCCAACAACCCCAAAACAAAACAAAAAAGTACAAAAAAAACCCACCCCAGACCACCCCCCAAAACAAATAAACACAACACAAAACACAACCCCAAGATCCAACACCAACCTCCCCCACCCCCACCCCCCCAAAAAAAGAGGAAAAAAAGTAAGAAAGAAAGCCCCCTCCCACAAAAAACCGCACAAACACCTTGCTCCAGCCAATGCACACCTACTGCTGTAACAAAGACCGTGGTATGCACTATCCTGTCTGTGGGATGGTGCATATAAAAGATCCCTTGCTGCTAATCGAAAACAGTAGCCCATGAAGTGGCGACAGCGGGTTTCCTCTCTCAATATATGTGTGGTCCTTAACTAAATGTCTGACGCCATATAACCGTAAATACAATGCGTTGAGTACGTCGTTAAATAAAACATTACCTTCCTTCCCTTCATTCATTCATTCAGTCATTCCTCTTTTGGTTCGTTTATCCTTTCATTCATTGAAAACATAAAATTTACTGTACGTGATATTCAATGATGTCTCTTGATTCAAATATATACATTCGTGGAAAAAAAAAAAGAAAAAAGAAAAAAAAGGAATGAAAAAGAAAAGGTATTTCTGTAAGTTTCGATACTTTTCAACACCGGTATTTATGGTGCGAAGCGGAGTCTGTAATTTTGGCGCCAAAACCGTTGACCGTTCCTCTTTAATTCTGCATGTTTCAAACAGACGGACGTAGCAGTGAACTCGTAGCCAATAAGCGTCGCTTGATGAGACGTTGTCACATGGCAAATAATAGGCGAGTTCTGACGTCTACCGTGTATCTCCGACATAATGATATGGTCGATAATACCTTATTCGCTTCCTCTTAACATGGTCGATTTAGCACCCTTGAGGCAGCCGCGATAGCGATCGACGCTAAATTGCGAATAATGTTTTAAGATCATTATTATTAGAAAAATAATAACATATATGTTATCGTTAATTGAACGTGGAGGTAGATGTCAGTTTTAGAGTACGAGGTTTTGGTTAGAGTTAGAATTAGAGTAATTTACACTATTAAAGCCGTTTTCGATAAACTGAAATCAGACAGTACCTAGATTTCGTTGCTTTGATTATTCATTTCCGAACATCCGAAGGTTTTTTGATCATCCCGAGTTTTATAATAACACGAAATGCATTTTTTTTCATATTAAAAAAACCTGCACGTAATAGTTATGGAGACGAGCTCTAAGTCTATTTTTAAAGGTATTTCCCCGTTTCAGAATCATAGACTGTTGTTTCACTCTGTAACTTTATTCAAATGTGTTACAGGTTTGTTGATTAACTAAACTTAGTGTCTATTTTCAAACAGTTAAAGGGACATTCCCGAGTTTGCTGCATTGTAAGATGTTTCCGACTAATAAAATGTTTCTACGATTAAACTTACATATTAAATATATTGTTTTGTTTAGAATATCAGTGTCTGTATATTCAATGTGTTTCTGGTCGTCTTAATATTTGTAAGAAGCTCAAATGGATTTTGTCTTCAAAGAATTTCGTACGTACGAAAAAAAAAAAAAAATGAAATTTACCTAGTACAAATATCAAAACGATCAGAATTAATTACAATCGTTAAAAAGTCTCTGTTAGTCGATAACATCTTAAAAATTGCAGCAAACTCAGAAATGTCAGTTTAAAAGTTAAAGTTTGTTTTGTTTAACGACATCACTAGGGCACTTTGATTTATTAACTATCGGCTATTGGATGCCAAATATTTGGTAATTTTGCCATATAGTCTTAGATGGAAAAACCGCTACCTTTTTCCATTAGCAGCAAGGGATATTTATATGTACCATCTCTCAGACAAATATCACACACCACATAAAGGGAACATTGAAAGCTGAAATACAAAATTGTCAAAGAATTTCATCTTTTATAAAAGCAGCAGTACCAGATATATACAAAGAGCCCCATAAACCAAATAACTTCCGGCTGGGTCAAAGTTCGAGGTGTACCGAACTTTTGATAGAGAAGTGAACACCACAAGTCCTGTGATTGGTGATAAATATGAGTGTGTTGGTGTAAAAAAATTGTTTAATCTGGTCACAAAATGTATGCAATTTTATTTCATCTTGTACCACTGTGTCAATTAGCCTTGTGCTTGAAACATGTATGGGGTACCTGTGAAAGTACTCGAATTTTGTGCGGAACTAGGGTAGTCATAGACGCTAAATAAAGTGGCCAATTTCCACTCATGTGGAAATCGAAAAGAAATTATTTGCATCCAAGATTATGACATCCTTTTGCTTTTAAAGGGACATTCCTGAGTTTGCTGCATTGTAAGGTGTTTCCGACTAATAAAATATATCTACGATTAAACTTACATATTAAATATATTTTCTTGTTTAGAATATCAGTGTCTGTATATTCAGTGTGTTTCTGGTCGTCTTAATATTTGTATGCAAAAATATATTTTAGGAAATAAAATGAAATTTAACCTAGTACAAAGATTAGAACGATCAGAAACACGTTTAATATACAGCCACTAATATTTTATGCAGAAAAATATATTTGATATATAATTACAATCGTTATAAAGTCTCTGTTAGTCGATAACATCTTAAAATTGCAGCAAACTCAGGAATGTTCCTTTAAAGGCAGATCTATGTCATTGTGGATCCCTCGTGTAAATTGTGAACATTACATTGAAAGCACTCAACATAATTTCCTTGAATACCAATCTTATAACGAGCGAAGACAAAATTTTGAAGTTTTGAACCAATTAATCTTCAATTGATTTTACACGGTCTAGACACGTTAAATGATTAGAACAATAATCGAACAGAACAGAACAGAACAGAACAGAATATAATAGAATGGAATAGATGTTTAGCCAGGGGTTGATTTTTTTTTTTTTACCACTATCCCAAAGGAATAGTGAATTTCAAAAAACACTATTCCGTTTAAAAATGTACTATCCCTTCAATTATTAATGTACCACTAGTTTTCCTGATGGTGCTACGTCGCCCTGTACAACATTGCTTAACGAACAATTGTTTATATACCAGTCTATACATTGCTGCGTACTAGCTGGAATTACAAACGACCTCACTCCAAACATTAGTCTCGATCAAAAAGACGTTTATTTTATACCGGTAAGTGCATGAGAAAGGTCTTAGTAGCGCGAGGATTTGTTCTGCAGAAAAATGTAGCTGAAGATAAAGTGTAAGCAGAATGGTCGCAGGTGATTTTTGGTATCTCGTGATTTATTTTCACTTTCACGATGGAATATTGGAAGAATTGTTTTACTATTCCGTTTCGAAATTTACTATTTGCGGAATAGCGGAATAGCGTAAAATTCGACCCCTGTTAACTGCACCCCAACACGAAAAATACATCGGCTATTGGGTGTCAAACTATGGTAAATGCAAAACATGATCCATATCAATATAATGAAGAAAGAAAGAAGTTTGATTTATTTAACGACGCCACTAGAGCACACTGATTTTTTATCTTATCATCGGCTATTGGACGTCAAACATATGGTCATTCTGACACTTTTATTTTTTTAGAGGAAACCCGCTGTCGCCACATAGGCTATTTTACGATCGGCAGCAAGGGATCTTTTATTTGCGCTTCTCACAGACAGGATAGCACAAACCATGGCCTTTGTTGAACCAGCTATGGATCACTGGTCTGTGCAAGTGACTCGCACAGGGTTTGGAGTTGGTATCTGGATTAAGAATCCCATGCCTCAACTGGGATCCGAACTCAGTACCTACCAGCCTGTAGTCCGATGGCTTAACCACTGCGCCACCGAGGCCGGGTCAATATAATGATACCAATAAACAAATATTTGAGTACGTTCACAAATACATTGAACAGACACAACTATTTGACTGAGAAAACTATGTTGTGGTCCAGAATCATTTATTCGTTGTTAATATTATTATCGTTATTATTTATTCAGTTGGGCTATTTGAGAAGATAAAATGTTAATCATCAATTACTTTTTAATCGATTCTCACAAACGTTTACTTGATTGATTGATTGATCGACTGATCGACTTAGTTAGTTATTGAAGAATTAGTCGTCGTTATTGTGAAATTTAATGTTTGTAATTAAAAGATGGCCTCGTAAGATGGATAACTTGTGTCCAATCCTTTTGTATTTGAACATTATATGCAATAAAATATGTTTTTAATCAAAACTCGCCGATAAACCACGCCCCCCCCCAAAAAAACCCCAAAAAAAAAAAAAAACCCCAACAAACAAAACCCCCAAAAAGAAACCCACAACAAAAACAAAACAACAACCCAACAACCAAAAAAATAAAAAAAATAATAAAAAAATAAATAAAAATAAAATAAAAACAAACAAATACACTCTCCCCTCTTCCCACACAAAACAAAACAAAACAAAAAAACGTATCCTAATTGATAGTCATTCATTTGCAGCTCTATGCCACGGCTATCGAGTTAATGCCAAATGCATCTCATCCTTTGTTGACGCAAACAGACAGAAGCCATAGTTTAGATTGTGTTGACGTGTCGATAAACATGTATGCCTTTCCGCCGTGCGTATTTATACACCAAAGAACACACGAGTTCATTCACGAATGTAATACTATAATGGACTTGTTGCCGTATTTGTATCAAGACGTTAACGCCACTCACAATATTAAATTCCATCTTTAGAAACGAATATCTGTTTTTTCTTTTCTTTTCTTTTTACTTTAGCAAAATTATTATTAGAATGCGACTTGGCTTACGTTAGAATCTTTCGCTAACAGTGGCGGGATATAGCCCAGTGGTAAAGCGTTCGCTTGATGCGCGGTCGGTCTAGGATCGACCCCCGTTAATGGACCCATTAGGCTGTTTCTCGTTCCAGCCAGTGCTCCACAAGTTGTGTAACAAAGGCCGTGGTGTGTACTATCTTGTCTGTGGGATGGCGCATATAAAAGATCCCTTGCTGCTAATCGAAAAGAGTAGCCCATGAAAAGTGGCGACAGCGGGTTTTCTCTCTCAATATCTGTGTGGTCCTTAACCATATGTCTGACGCCATATAACCGTAAATAAAATGTGCTGAGTGCGTCGTTGAATAAAACATTTATTTCCTTCCTTTAAGCGAGATTTAGCCCATTGAGTAGAGCGCTCGCCTGACCTGCTTGGGACGTAGGTTCGAACCCCGCCTGGGGACCTGTTAGGTTTTTCACCCTACCCACGACTGGTATGCCTGTGAGGTGAGTACTTATAGAAGATTCCTTGTTTGCTTATGAAGAAATTTTTCAGGAGTCCTCAATTTTCAGAATTACCAATTAGTTCCAGTAGGCCGACCCAGTAGCCAAATCCAGTAGGCCGATGATTAATGAGTTAATGTGCTCTAGTGGTTTCGTTAAACAAAACAAACTATTTCTGTTAAAGCTGCTAAATAACGTTGGATTAATATTTAGTAAACCCAAGCGGTTGGTGATTTCAATAAGGAAGAAAAATGTTTTGTTTAACGACGCACTCATCACATTTTATTTACGGTTATATGGCGTCAGACATATGGTTAAGGACCACAAAGATATATAGAGAGGAAACCCGCTGTCGCCACTTCATGGGCTACTTTTTTTCGATTAGCAGCAAGGGATCTTTTTTATGCATCACCCCACAGACAGGATAGTACATACCACGGCCTTTGTTACACCAGTTGTGGAACACCGACTGGAACGAGAAATAGTCCAATGGGGCCACCGAGGGGATCGATCCTAGCAAAGAACATGTTTTGCCTTTCAGGCAATATGTAAGAAAGCGGTATTAATTTGGAAGATGGGGAGTATAATATATATATTAATCATCTTGTTATTAAGTAACCCGCGGACTCTGACGTTATTAATATCATTGTGGAAGGGTTATGGGAAGGCCGAAAGGCCGCTCCATTCTCTCTAATGTGTCTAATTTCCTCCCTGTGAATGCACACCCGTCAAAAAAGCATCGGTTAATTGAGATAAGATTTCTGAGGTTAACAGTAACACCGGCAGTGATCGATTATATCGAAACTCCAGATTGAAGACGAAAGAACGAGAGAGAGAGAGAGAGAGAGAGAGAGAGAGAGAGAGAGAGAGAGAGAGAGAGAGAGAGAGAGAGAGAGAGAGAGAGAGAGAGAGAGAGAGAGAGAGAGAGAGGGAGAGAGAGAGAGAGAGAGAGAGAGAAAGAGAGAGAGAGGGGGGGAGAGAGAGAGAGAGAGAGAGAGAGAGAGAGAGAGAGAGAGAGAGAGAGAGAGAGAGAGAGAGAGAGAGAGAGAGAGAGAGAGAGAGAGAGAGAGAGAGAGAGAGAGAGACAGAGAGAGAGAGAGAGAGAGAGAGAGAGAGAGAGAGAGAGAGAGAGAGAGAGAGAGAGAAACAAAATAACTTCCGTATTGTTTTTAAAATTTAATAATTTAACATTTAGATTACGCATTTAGTCCTATAGAGGAAATCGTATACAATTTTTCGATTAGTAGCAAGGGATCTTTAAAAAAAATTATTTAATTTTTAAGGATCTTTTATATCCACCATCTCACAGCCATGACTGCACATACCACGGTCTTTGATTAATTGAAAACATATTTTATTGTACAAAGAACATAAAAGAATTGGGCACAAGTTTGACAACTTACGATGCCCTCTTCTATATACCTACGATATACCATTCATGGTGCACTGGCTGGAATGAAAAATAGCCTAATGGGACCACCGACGGGGATCGATCCTAGACCGACCGCTCACAAAGCGAACGCTTTACCACTGGGCTACGTCCCGCCCCCTACGCATTCAAAAATAGTACATTTCGTGCTGGGTCGTCGTTAAACATTCATCCATTCATTCATTCATTCATTCATTAATTCAATCATTCATTCAATCATTCATTCATTTAAAGATACTGTCCTCAGTTTGCATTGGCAAGTCGGGTTTTATATTGGGTGGGTGGGTGGGTGGGTGGGATCACATTGGGTAACGCGGGTAAACACGTCATGTTATTTGGCGACAAGAAAATGTATAACGTAGTGGAAGGGGGGGGGGGGAGAGGTGTGATTGGGGGGATTACCCCCATGCCACCCCCCTCTTAGCAACGCCAGTCATGTTTGTTGCTAGTACAGCTTTTTTCCAGACTAATTGAGCATACAAAAAAGTTTGTTTTCTTTAACAACACAACTAAAGCACATTGATTTATTAATCATCGACTATTGGATGTCAAACTTTAGGTAATTTTGGCATTTACTCATGGAGAGGAAACCCGCTACATTTTCGATTAGTAGCAAAGGATCTTTCATATGCACCATGCCAAAGACAGGATAGCACATACTACGGCCTTTGATATACTAGTCGTGGTGCACTGGCTAGAGCGAGAGAAAACCCAATGGGTCCACTGACGGGAATCGATCTTAGACCGACCGAGCATCAAGCAAGCGCTTTACCACTGGGCTTCGTCCCACCCAATTCAGCTTACAGTGACATTCTAAATAGGAAATATATATTCTTTTTAGAGTATCAGTGTTGGTATATTCAGCGTGCTTCTGCTCATACTAATGTGTGTGCACATTGGGTTATTTCTCGTTGCAGCCAGTGCACCGCGACTGGTATATCAAAGACCGTGGTATGTGCCATTCTGTCTGCGGGATGGTAAATATAAAAAATCCCTTGCTACTAATAGAAACAATGCAGCGGGTTTCCTCTCTAAGATTATATATATCAAAATTACCAAATGTTTGACACCCAATAGCCGATGATTAATAAATCAAAATGCTCTAGTGGTGTCGTTAAACAAAACAAACTTTATTTATTTTATTAATGTTTGTAATAGCCCAAACTGGATGTTAAAGGGACATTCCTGAGTTTGCTGCATTGTAAGATGTTTCCGACTAATAAAATATTTCTAAGATTAAACTTACCAAATTATTTGAAGACAAAATCTAGTTTGGGCTTTTTACAAATATTAAGAAACACATTGAATATGCAGACACTGATATTCTAAACAAGAAAATATATTCAATATGTAAGTTTAATCGTAGAAATATTTTATTAGTCGAAAACATCTTACAATGCAGCAAACTCAGGAATGTCCCTTTAAACTATAAACCGTGTCTTTAAACTTCACTCTGTGTCTTTACGTGCTGACACGTGTCTTTAAACTGTAAAACGTTTTAAAATTCTAAGCCGTGTCTTTAAATGGAAATATGTGCCTTTACACTGCGGCATATACCGTAACCTGTTTTTCTTTTAAATAAGCTATTATCTGGTTTAAATATGAACCGATAGCAATCGGTCTTACATGCAGACGCATTGTTATGATCCCGAGTTAGGCTAAGAACAATGGCTAGCAGCCTTGTAATGTGGAAAACCACTATTATTTTCGGACGCCATGTGTGTGAAGTCACGCACGTTTGTTGACTCCAGTACATGATTTTGGTGGATAATAATAATTTAGTTTCTGAGGACACGGGTTTTGGCGATAATTATATAAAATATTCACTGGCGTTTGCAGACCCATTCTTGTGCCTGAAAGCAAAACTATGTCATCTGCAAATAACGACATCATAATTTCAGTAAGATCAGGTGTCATCTGTATTCCTCTATCACAATATTTGACCATTTCATTGTGAAGCTCATTTATATATAGAGAAAATAATATGGGACTTAAAACACCCCCCTGCCTGGGCACTCAAATTGTTTTCTGTTAATCCATAATTTGTTCTAATACATGATATTAGGTTTCTATAGATAGCTTTGTTACTGTCTAAAGGTTTACCACACAGTCCAACATTCTGGAGAAGAAACAATAATCTATAGAATCAAATGGGTTTTTTTTTTAATCAATAAAGGCTACACACCACCATTTGTCGTGTCGTTACTTGCTGTAGCAGCTTAATATAGTCCAATTTAGGAAATATTTCCTCATAAAAAACTAAATACTTCATAATTCTGATATGGTTTTTTTGAAATCTGTTTTTGATAATTACATGTAGGATGACAGCTGTAGTATTTGAATAACCCATTGGTTTGAAGTTACTTGTTATATGTAGTACTAACTGATAACAACTGTGCAAATAGTGTAGTGTCACTTGTATAACAGCAACACAAGGCGGTGATTGGGCACAGGGTCCATTAATTGAAAATGTTCATAGTCGACCAATGTTGATTGGTTTTAAACGGTACTTGTCGATTGAGAGCACTCCCTAAAATCAGTAGTCGCATGACTCTCTCAACAGTGTTGTATTTTTCTGAATGTATTGAACTGCATGGCGTAATTAATGGTGGCGTGTAACCTACAGGCTACATATAACTTGCATTTCCTCTCACAAATATATTTCTGTACACTTGCATATAATGAAAACGCATTATCTATTGTGAACACATTATCTATTGTGAACACATTATCTATTGTGAACACATTATTTATTGTGAACACATTATCTCTCGCTAACCATTAAACGGACATACCCTAGTTTTTAAAGACTAAGGCATATTGTTTACTATTAGAGCCGTTTTTGATAACTGAAATCATACTTTACTTACATTTTATTGTTTAGATTATCCATTTTCGTACATTCGAAGTATTTTTGGTCATCCTAGTGTTTTTAATATCACAAAATGCATTTCTCATATTTTTAAAAATGCGCGTGCGTCTGAGAAGTTACTGTTATGGTAACTGTTATGGAGTCTATATTTAGAGGGTATTTCAAAATTTCCAAGTCACAGACTCATGTTTCACTCAATTGTAACGGTATCTAAATGTGTTTCAGGTTTGTAGATTAATTAAACTTAGTGTTAATTTTCACGGGTTGAAACTAGGGCATTTAACCCACTGTCATCGTGTGTGTCTGGGAGAGCGTGCTTGAACTAAAATTGGATATAAGCACGACTGAAGTATAAATGACCACCGAATATTTGATTTGGTACTGCTGTAGGATCTGTATTGGAGAACGCAATACTACCCGTGTTGTTATAATGTTCCAAAAATATTATCTCAATGTTATTTTTATCGATACACTGTTATACCAGTCTTTGTGAGTGAAATATTATATGGCACGACATCGTATTCTGATGTCCATTTGATACCCATTCTTTACTGATGGGGAAATGATTAATTACAGTAATGTCACGCAAAATATATTTATACCAAAATATCATAACTACTTCTTTTTGTTATTATATGCAGTTACTTTTCAAATATGTAGAGCATGACCTGGAAATAATTCAATAGTGTCTAATTTAAATGGACATTCCTGAGTGTGCTGCATTGTAAGATGTTTCCGACTAATAAAATATTTATACAATTAAAGGGACATTCCTGAGTTTGCTGCATTGTAAGATGTTTCCGACTAATAAAATATTTATACAATTAAAGGGACATTCCTGAGTTTGCTGCATTGTAAGATGTTTCCGACTAATAAAATATTTCTACAATTAAAGGGACATTCCTGAGTTTGCTGCATTGTAAGATGTTTCCGACTAACAAAATATTTCTACGGTTAAATGGACATTCCTGAGTTTGCTGCATTGTGAGATGTTTCCGACTAATAAATTATTTCTACGATTAAAGGGACATTCCTGAGTTTGCTGCATTGTAAGATGTTTCCGACTAATAAAATATTTATACAATTAAAGGGACATTCCTGAGTTTGCTGCATTGTAAGATGTTTCCGACTAACAAAATATTTCTACGGTTAAATGGACATTCCTGAGTTTGCTGCATTGTGAGATGTTTCCGACTAATAAAATATTTATACAATTAAAGGGACATTCCTGAGTTTGCTGCATTGTAAGATGTTTCCGACTAACAAAATATTTCTACGGTTAAATGGACATTCCTGAGTTTGCTGCATTGTGAGATGTTTCCGACTAATAAATTATTTCTACGATTAAAGGGACATTCCTGAGTTTGCTGCATTGTAAGATGTTTCCGACTAATAAAATATTTCTACGGTTAAATGGACATTCCTGAGTTTGCTGCATTGTAAGATGTTTCCGACTAATAAAATATTTCTACGGTTAAATGGACATTCCTGAGTTTGCTGCATTGTAAGATGTTTCCGACTAATAAAATATTTCTACGATTAAACTTGCATATTAAATATAGTTTCTTGTTTAGAGTATCAGAGTCTGTATACTCAATGCGTTTCTGGTCGTCTTAATATTTGTAAGAAGCCCAAACTGGATTTTGTCTTCAAATAATTTCGTACGTACGAAAAAGTAATATTTTAGGAAATAAGATGAAATTTAACCTAGTACAAATATTAGAACGACCAGAAACATGTTTAATATACAGCTACTAATATTTTATGCAGAAATATATATTTGATATGTAATTACAATCGTTAAAAGTCTCTGTTAGTCGATAACATCTAAAAAACTGCAGCAAACTCAGGAATGTTCCTTTAAAGCTTAACTTAGCTTAATAACTAGTTTAACGTGTCCATATACCACTAGGGTTTTGAACACGCCTATCCTGAGTCCGGCCTCCGATAGGATCGGGGGTCCGACTCGGGATAGGGATAACCTATCAAATACGGTCAATTTTGAAATTTTAATAATTAATAATAATAATAATTATTAAACAATATTCATTAAGCCCATGTGAGGTTAGGAGAAAAGGCTATAGAGTTGGCATTTAATTTAAAGAACATTTTAGTAGCCAACAAGTTTTTTTTGTAAAGTTGGTTTTGTGTAACAGCACCATTAGAGCACATTGATTAATTTCATCGGCTATTGAATGTCAGACATTTGGTAATTCTGACTCGCAGTCATCAGAGGAAACCCGCTACATTTTTCCTAACGCAGCTATGCACTTTCCCACAGACAGGAAAACACATAGCACGGTCTTTGACCAATTGTGGTGCACTGGTTGGAACGAGAAAAACCCAATCAGTTGAATGGATCCAAGAACTGCACTGATGAGAGAGAGAGAGAGAGAGAGAGAGAGAGAGAGAGAGAGAGAGAGAGAGAGAGAGAGAGAGAGAGAGAGAGAGAGAGAGAGAGAGAGAGAGAGAGGATGTGTGCAATTTAGAAAACAATCGGCTCAGAAATAAATAATTTGTAGTAAATTCCATAGCATGAAAAAAAAAAAAACCATTGTAACTATTTTTAGTTTGGTTTGACGTAAGAAGAAAAGAAAAAGTGTTTTTAGAAATAATAATAAAAATGTGTGCAATTTAGAAAACAATCGGCTCAGAAATAAATAATTTATAGTAAATTCCATAGTATATATAAAAAACATTGTAAATAATTTGATTGGTTTGACACAAGAAGTAAAGTAAAAGTGTTTACAATTTAGAAAACTGTCGGCTCAGAAATAAATAATTTGTAGTCAATTTCATAATATGAAAAACAACAACAAAAAACCATTGTAAATAATTTCAGTTTGGTTTAACGTAAGAAGAAAAGTAAAAGTGTTTTAGAAATAACAAAACAAATAAAATAAAATAATCGTGTGTAATTTGGAAAACAATTGGCTCATAAATAAATAACTTGTAGTAAATTCCATAGTATGAAAAAAGTAAATAATTTCAGTTTGGTATGACGTAAGAAGAAGTAAAAGTGTTTTGGAAATAACATTTTTTAAAAACTGTTTTTGTAATTTAGAAAACAATCGGCTCAGAAATAAATAACTTGTAGTAAATCCCATAGTATGAAAAACAAATGAAAAAATTTCAGTTTGGTTTGACGTAAGAAGAAAAGTAAAAGTGTTTTAGAAATAACAATTTAAAAAAAAAAAAAATTGTGTGTGTCCAATTTAGAAAACAATCGGCTCAGAAATAAATAACTTGCAGCAAATACCAAAGTATGAACAAAGTAAATAACTTCAGTTTCGTTTGACGTAAGAAGAAGTAAAAGTGTTTTAGAAAAAAAAAATTAAATCTATTTTTTGTGTGCCCAATTTAGAAAACAATCGGCTCAGAAGTAAATAACTTGCGTAAATTCCAAAGTATGAAAAAGGCGTTCCCTGTCGAAATGACTATAGGAAAGAAAGAAAGAAATGTTTTATTTAACGACGCACTCAACACATTTTATTTACGGTTATATGGCGTCAGACATATGGTTAAGGACCACACAGATTTTAAGAGGAAACCCGCTGTCGCCACTACATGGGCTACACTTTCCGATTAGCAGCAAGGGATCTTTTATTTGCTCTTCCCAGAGGCAGGATAGCACAGACCATGGCCTTTGTTGAACCAGTTATGGATCACTGGTCGGTGCAAGTGGTTTTACACCTACCCATTGAGCCTTGCGGAGCACTCACTTAGGGTTTGGAGTCGGTATCTGGATTAAAAATCCCATGCCTCGACTGGGATCCGAACCCAGTACCTACCAGCCTGTAGACCGATGGCCTAACCACGACGCCACCGAGGCCCGTCAAAAGGACTATAGGAGACACAATCCATTTGGCTTCTGCAATCATTAGAGACATTGTCAACACATGTTAGATACATAGTAGCTATTGATTAAACATCGTGTTTGATAAGACATTCCTCTTTTTTTTTTGTATTCCTCCTGACTGTGAAAGGTGCAACTAAACTTGAACATTGATCAAAGCAAAACAAACACGTTGTGCCTGCAATCACTTAATGAATGAACATCGTAGTTATTAACGGATCAAACGGAAATGACGTCAAGCAAAATACGGATTACACCTTCGAAGGGAATGAAACACAAAGTGTCTGATCTTTTAATAAGAAAATCAAACAGGTTCTGGTCGAATACAGGGCGGACGTGCACATCTTGGTCGTTGGTCCGAGAGATAAGGAGATTAATCGTCCATTTTGTGATAAAAGTATGAAAGTACATCCAGTTCATTTCATTTCAACTTATTTTCGTGCTTATATCCAAACATAAGGCTGGTAGGTACTGGGTTCGCAGCCCGGTACCCTGGCTCCCCACCAGATCAGTTTTAACGACTCAGCGAGTAGTTTGTAAACCACTGCACTC